>NC_084551.2:32637500-32730000 GCF_033978685.3 Nerophis lumbriciformis | reverse complement strand
CTTCCATTGTACACACAGAACAAATAAATATACATTCAATGGGAAATTAAAAACTACCCAACTGGAATAATTTCAAGCATAATAGAGGGATTGCTGTCATTTTTAATAATAGACTAAAAGTCACTTGGTTGCTTGCTTCTTGCTTCTGCTTGCAGACAATATAAATTGCCGGAGGAAAATATATCAATAGCTATGACTTTGTTGCAAAAAAACAAACAAAAAAACATTCTTCTGGGCTCAGTGAAAGCCCGGGGGATTTATACTACAAGCCTGCTTCACCCATTCAACATAATGGTCCCAACTCAATAAGGGCTAGAAGGTAAATGCAATTTCCAATAAACATAGTTCCATTTAGATGGCGATCCATTATGTGCTGCACTCTTTTGAATTCTTCATGCAAACATTTGGCTTCCTTCAGTCGAGCACAGAGGATGAGAGAGCACTGACAACATGATGAATTACTTTGAACAAAGCCATCATTTGGAAATGCGTCTTGTTAGATGAAGTCAGAGGAGTCCCTGTGATTGATTACCTGGATTAAGCCACATTTTGTCATGCTAAATAGCTAACAAGGATGATTTGTCAGGGCCTCGGACAGATTTCTCAGAATATTGTTCAAAGTATCAGCTACTCTAGGGCTTTTAAGTGTGACGTAGTAAACGCAAAATAGTATGACATCCATCCATCTTCTACCGCTTGTCCCTTTCAGGGTCGTGGGGGGTGCTGGAGCCTATTTCAGCTGCATTCGGGCAGAAGGCGGTGTACACCCTGGACAAGTCAACACATCATCAGGGCCAACACAGATAGACAACATTCACACTCACATTCACACACTAGGGCCAATTTAGTGTTGCCAATCAACGTATCCCCAGGTGCATGTTTTTGGAGGATGTTTTCCAAATTAAATATTTATATATAAATTAAGGCTGTCAAAAATGAGTTCACTTTTGTGATTCATCACAAAAGATGATTGCATCAATCATGTATACAATCACGCAATTTATTTTTACTGGATGTGTTTTTACCCTAATCGTGGACTGTTATCGAAAAGGCACAGGTTGTTATACATTCAAAGATCAGGTCAATGCATAAGTCAGTGAGGAGAGTTGGACTTGTTTGCCTTTTGTGCGCAAATTTCACTTCAAAAGACATCTACACAGGACTTAAGTTAACACTCTTTTGAGCAAATAAATGTAGCGCATTCTAGGAACACATACAAAATGTTCCTGTGGGACATTGGCATTGATAAACTCACAGACTGACTGGCGCTAGCTAAAAATGCTGACATGAATACAATACATTAACTTCTACAGCGTGATCATATACCTGTATGCAGCACATACATGATCCACAGTTCTTCGATACTGTGCTCTTGTAATAGTTACGTTTTTTTTTGTGTCTTGCGTTGATCAAAGAGCACAGTCTACCAAGTCAAACTACATGTCTGTTAAAGGGGAACATTATCACAATTTCAGAATGGTTAAAACAATTAAAAATCAGTTCCCAGTGGCTTATTATATTTTTCGAAGTTTTTTTCAAAATTTTACCCATCACGCAATATCCCTAAAAAAAGCTTCAAAGTGCCTGATTTTAACCATCATTATAAACACCCGTCCATTTTCCTGTGACGTCATAGTGAATACAAACAAACATGGCGGAAAGAACAGCAAGATATAGCGACATTAGCTCGGATTCAGACTCGGATTTCAGCGGCTTAAGCGATTCAACAGATTATGAATGTATTGAAACGGATGGTTGTAGTGTGGAGGCAGGTGGCGAAAACGAAATTGAAGAAGAAACTGAAGCTATTGAGCCATATCGGTTTGAACCGTACGCAAGCGAAACCGACGAAAACGACACGACAGCCAGCGACACGGGAGAAAGCGAGGACGAATTCGGCGATGGCCTTCTAACCAACGATTGGTATGTGTTTGTTTGGCATTAAAGGAAACTAACAACTATGAACTAGGTTTACAGCATATGAAATACATTTGGCAACATGCACTTTGAGAGTGCAGACAGCCCAATTTTCATCAATTAATATATTCTGTAGACATACCCTCATGTCATCAGGCCAGGGAAGCTAGGGTCGATATTCTTCTCTTGATCATCTTCGGTGGCATAAGGGACGGTGTGAGCCAAGACATCCAGGGGGTTTAGCTCGCTTGTCTGCGGGAACAAACTGCCGCCATTGCTTGCCGTGCTACCGAGGTCCTTTGTCCCTGAATTGCTCACACACTCCGGCAGATTCAATGGGGGTCTGGCGGCAGATTTCTTTGACTTTATCGTTGGAAATGAGTCTGCTTTGAGTGTCGCAGGATATCCACACATTCTTGCCATCTCTGTCGTAGCATAGCTTTCGTCGGTAAAGTGTGCGGAACAAACGTCCAATTTCTTGCCACTTTCGCATCTTTGGGCCACTGGTGCAACTTGAACCCGTCCCTGTTCGTTGTTGCACCCTCCGACAACAAACCGACGAGGCATGATGTCTCCAAGGTACGGAAAACAGTCGAAAAAAACGTAAAATAACAGAGCTGATTTGACTCTGTGTTTGAGAAAATGGCGGATTGCTTCCCGATGTGACGTCATCGCTCCGAGAGCGAATATTAGAAAGGCGTTTAATTCGCCAAAATTCACCCATTTAGAGTTCTGAAATCGGTTAAAAAAAAAAAAGGTCTTTTTTCTGCAACATCAAGGTATATATTGACGCTTACATAGGTCTGGTGATAATGTTCCCCTTTAAACTTAGCCAATACATTTGATTTTGATATACAGGTATACTCAGTGTTTTTATGGTGCATTCAAGGACCGCTGAACAGAGGACACCACATCTGCGAGAACACTTATCAGTAAAGCATAAGACACAAACCATGCAAAGTAGTAGTCTATCGGTCTATTTTATACGTTTAAAAAAAAAATCAAGATTCCGCTGTGTGTATATGTACTTGAGCACGTTCAACAATACTGCGATAATGCCAACTGGGATGTTCTGGTCACAATAACTGAAGTTACATTTTCATATTCGGTCCCTATATACAATTAGGTTTGAAGAATTATAACCCTTCAAACTGATAAATTACTAAATCTAAATCTCAAGTACTGCCACTGTGTGTAAACTCATTTTGGTGAGGTCATGATTAAAGATTATCCAACAATTTTTACTTTTCAGTACATCATTTATATTTTAAAAATTGATAAATTGATACATGCTGCTTCGCTTTCCTGCAAGGAGGTTATCTGATGGCTATGGATAATCCCTGAGGCTTTATAAATAAACTTTGATGTGCTTTCCTCAGTTATTTTAGTAAGTGCTTTATGAAATGTGGCCCTCAAATGAACAGAACAATTAAACATGCAAACGTGTTTTATTATGCAGTCCAACATTATAATACATTGTTACGCAGATGTCAAACTGCTTAAGTGGAGCTGTGGAAAAACAGAAACATTTATAAAAAACAAACTTCTATGAATATATATATTTTTGGGGAGATTTCAACATACCAGCCTTGGAAATCTGAAAGAATCCAAGATTTGAGTGGCGTTTGAGAGTTGGTGTCATGGAAGTTTCCACAGACGCCACATAATTTCCCAGTATACCATGATGCTGCTTTGAGTGTGAACATAGCAACACCAAATTCCATTTCCAACTCCGATTCTAACCCAAAATCTCTCTTCAGGATCACCACCACTTCTGACTTGTCCTGGGTCACACCATGTGACAGGGACACCCCTGTAGGTAAACTGTGTGGGAGGGGCACAATGTGTCCATTCACCTGTAAAGAATTAGGAAAATAATTATGAAGATGTATGCGCTCATAGTGTCTAAAGAATTGTCACCTTCACTATGCCATCTTTGATAGTTAATGAGAATCCCAAGAAAAGGATCTGGAAGACCGTAACAAGCCTGGTGCCGCTGCCATCACAGAGTCCGTTGTAAGAGATCAAGCTGAACCAATTTTCAGCATCCTCATTGCAAAGGCCCATCAGCCTGTAGGGCGTTCTGGGTGCCAAGATTAGCTGCTGCCCAGTGAAAGTGGAGACCTGCAGGCTGTCTTTGAGTTGACAAACTTCCTGTTTAACATGACAGCCCCAGGAACCGTTCCTCAGAGCACACATCTGCCAGGGGCTGCAGAACGCCTTCTCACACAGGGCGCCACCTAGGGTGTGGCACCAGCATCTCTCGGTGCAATTCTCAGTGTACAACTGCTCCTCCAGCTTTGGAGGGGGAAAAAAGATGAAATCAGTAAATACTGTACTTTTACTAGAGCTGTCAAAAATAATTTAACTCATGTTTAATCAAAATTCACATCAATCATGTATATACGCAAATCAATCACAATTTATTTTGACCCCACATGCTCCTTCACCTGAAAGGCAGCGAGTGTTATACGATCAGTGATCAGGTCAATGCACACGTCAGTGCAAAGATGAGTGAAAAGGACGCTGACTGTTAGGCTCGCTGCAAAGTTTTTACTTCAAAAGACACCCTAAGAACTTCAGATAAAACTGTTACCATGTTTTGAGCAAATACATTAAAGTAAAACAATAAAAATGTTCCCGTCTTAAGTTAATTTAAATATGCAAGCAAGTAATGAATCCAAATTCAAGTGTGATTAAACTGATTAAGCCATTTAAAACAAATGGCATAAGACTTTTTACTCAACTGCAGAGAGACCCAAGTATTTTTGAACAAACAGCCAAAAGAACTTTGTGCGCTGCATGTTTTAGTGGTTATTTTCATATTACAATGACGGGTAGTAGTTCCGCAGCACAAGTAGAACAAACTGATCACTACATTATCAAGTCTATTAGAGCAGAGGATACATATACGGTACAGCTCACTATTCAACTGGCGGCCTGAGGGCCAATTCTGGCTCCGGAATGACACCAGACTGGCTCCACAAGTTCAGTTGGGAAAGACTAACATTTTTGTAGCAAATGAAATGCAATTTAAATCGTGTTCCCGTTGTAAGGAGGAACACAGACCAGTGTAAACACGGGCAGATCCATTTTAGCCTCTAAAGCCCAGCGTCCACTAAAGTGGACACATTTTACATAACAGAGCTATTTTTTTCAGAAATGTGTAACTGACAAGACAAAAAAATGTTCACTAGAGAGTTTTGGTTCTCAAAATAGGAATAATAGTGAAGGAAAAAGTCCGGCTCACCGGTTCCTAGCTTTCTAGAAATGGAGTCCTACTGCACAGTAATTATTACAAAAGGTTATCGTTCACATTTGCCAGCAGTTTCCAAAGTGTGAGGCGAGCCTCCTCGGGGAGGATTCAATAGACTTCAAGAGGAGTGCAGCAGCTTGACAAAAAAAGTATTTCAAACCTGCTAAGCTAACTTCAGTTATGTTTAAAGACAAAACTCTGACTCTTAGTTAAAGAGCCTGAGGTGAGCAGAAATCACCACAATATACTCCTGAAAATATTTTTTGGGGTGTAAAATAAGTCCCAGGTTCTAAGAGGGAGTCTGCTGCACACTGAAAAAAAAAAAATACTACGACATGCCAATGTGTTTATACATTACCTTGACATATTGACCATGGACAATACACCCACACTTGCTGACTGCTACACATTCGCCTCCATCAAACACATTTCCGTTCAGGCACTGGCAGCCTCCTGAACAGCCAGTTGCTGAGGACCCGGGCTGCAGCAGGGCAGGACACGAGTTGGAACCAGAGTCAACACACTGACTTGGGCTGCTGCTGCGTGGACACTTGTAAGCTGGGGGTAGACATGAACACAATTTAACGTGGACCATATAACCGCGACTCAAAACACGAAAAATGTTTACTCACAGCAGGGGGTGTTCTTCCTCCAGGACTTTACAGTTACTCCATTGGCCTGGCAGGTTGCAGTATATGCTTCAAGGGCCAGACATACAGCCTCCATATAGACTGACCCGCCACAAATGGCTCTGAGGCACACATCTCTGTAAAGATGGGCTTCAACACCCTTGCTCCAACAGTGGTTGAACTCAATGCTTGTGGTCAAGAGGATATCACACATTACTGTGGCATTCGAAGACAGTTTGCACAGACCACAGTCTTCTTTGCAAGTGTCACCACATGTTTGTCCAACAGACCAGCTATGCAAAAACTCTGCAACACCCCGGGTAAGATTACCCGTTCTTAGTTCCATGTCATCAGAGTTGTCTCCATTGAAATTCCCACAAAGTCCTGAAGCCGAATCAAAATTCGGTGGTATGCTGAGTCTGAGATACTTAGTGGATGACAGCTCGAGTCTCACCCCTGTCACAGTGATGACCGTTAACGTATTGCCATCTTCATAAGCTTGAAGTATGCCACTGTTGTAAGGCACACTGAAGTCTTCACCATTCACCTTAGAAAAAGGGGTGGGGGAGGAGTGGGTGAGCGAGAGAGTAAAACCAACTTAGTTTCACAAATTTCTTTACATCCATAATTCAGAGTGCGGAACTTACTTGTATTATCCATGGTGTCTTTGGATTGATGGTCACTTCCATGTAATTAAACATAAATGCCAGCTTGCTTGCAATAACAAAGTTATTAATGTCTTTCTCAAAGCTCAGCAGCACAGTGTGACCATGTATAGCTTTAGGAGAGCGTTCAGAAATTAAATAGGTGCAAGCTCCATAGTGAGGTATGAACAAACCATCAAATGTCACATAGCCCAAGCCTGCAAACACTTCACATACTCCATATTGCCAGTGTCTCTGATAGACCATGTTAACACGTGACAAGAGGGCTTTTGTGGGCCTGCAAGGGGACTGGCTGCAAGACAATTTACCTTCATAACAGTGACACATTTGACAGATTTTCCCGTCGTAAAAGTAACCAGCAGGATGGTATTGTCCCTCGTTTAAGCAACCGCAGTCGACCACCAGTACACAATCACCATCACTCAAGATGTAGCCAGGGTCACACTGGCAACCCTCCACACAAGCACCAGTGCAGTTTGTGGCAGAGGCAAGTCCAGCGCACACATCAGGACATCGAGGGCCACACAGTTCATAGTGGCTATTCTGAGGGCATGTCATACCTATGGAGCAGGGTTGAGAAGATAAGAGCATTGGGGTTTACAAAATGTGGTAAACAAAACTGACTTAATTAGATCTTAATTTCTGTCAAAAATGTTTGTTTAAGTGAGACTGCACATAGCTGCAAATGATGAAAAAGTTGTCAGCGTCAACTCAAAAACTCCCTAAATGTTCAAGTCAGGAACCGACCCAAAAGTTATGTTCTCCAGCAGCAGAGCAAGCAAGTAAAACCAATCAGTACAGAACATGAAGTTACTTCTTTTTTTTACTTATTTGGATTCTAACTTTTGGCATTGATTAAAAGTAAACAAATACATTTTACTCACCGCAGAAAGTGTCACTTCTCCACTGCCTGACAGGCAACTGAGCTGCTTGACAGGCAGCAGTATATGATGCAATGGAACTGCAGAGAGCCAGGTTATGTCCCCCATAAGAACAGGTATCTGCTACACAGTTGTAAAAGTATGGCTTTGGATCCAAAATCAAAGCACACTCCGCAAAAGGCCCAAGTCCATCTACAAGTACCCCACAAAAATCACTGCCTTCAAAGAGTTTCTGAGCATCTGCAAGGCAGTTCTTTACTCTGGAAGTACAGCTTGGCCTACAAGCCATCGATCCCCCCAATCGCCAGCTGTGAGCAAACTCGAGCACATTTTGGGCCTTTTCTTCATCAGGCATATTTTGGTCATCATGGGGGTCAGAGTTAGCATTCCCACAAAGTCCATGAACAGAAGAAGCATAACTGGTAGGAAGCACAACCACCACTGTGCCAGTTTTATAGACTATCACCTGCAATCCCATATCAAGGTGAATAACGAGGGATAAAGGTGTGCGGTAGGCACTGACATGTCCTGTGTGGTGAGAGTATGGTAGGTGTTTATGCAGGCCATCAATCTAAGGGAAAAAAAAAGTTAAAAAAAATCATTAACATTTACTATATACATATATTTTTGAAAATCGGGTATTTACCAGAAGTTTTCCAGGGTCTTCTTTGCCAATTACTACTTCCAATCCATAGGCAGAGAGCTTTAAAGTGAGACTATGAAAAAACTTCTTGCAAGTGGCATCAGCGATGGTGATATTGAATGGTACAAGTCCATTGATATTGGCATTTGTTTGAACAAAAATATATGCACAACTGTCCCTAAGGTCAAAACGATGTCCATCAAACGACGTGAAGTGCATCCCAGTGACAATGCTACAGTTCTGTGGTTTGTCATATTGACACACCATCTTGTGCAGTAGTTTGTTGCAAGACATTCCTTTTGGGCAATGAGATGGGCTGCAGCTCATCTCTCCTGACTTACAAGTGCAGAGTTGTCCACAATCATCTGGGATCCAGAAAGCAGAGTTTAGGCTGTGGTATTTGCCTCTGAAGTCTTTACAACCACACTCTTCAGGCGGCACACAACCCTCTGGACTCACGACGAAACCCGGGTTACAGAAGCAGCCTTTGACACAAGTTTTAATGCAGATTCTGTTTTTAAGGCCACACGTTGTTGGACAGGCTGAGCCACAAGTCTTATAGTGGCTGTTCGGTGGACAGCGAATAGCTGAAAAACATTGGTAGACCAGGTTTTTATAAAGTAAAGTAATTGCATTTTACACTCGCGTATACTTACGAGCTGTCACTCCAAAGAGGAAGTCTTCATTGAGTTCTTTACAAACCAAGGAATACGTTGATGTAGTCTGGTCAACAGCAGCTTTTACACCTTTAAATGCGAGGTCTGATACACAACTTTGAAAAAAGGAGTCTGGGTTGACAAGACTGTGGCACTGTGCATATTGACCAGCTGGATATACAAAATCAGCACAGGAACTTTTTCCACTGGAAGGTTCTCCATAAGCCACATCTTCCAGCAATGTAGCAACATCCAGTTTCTTCTTTATACAACAACCGCTACAACACTTCTGCTCGCCATCAAAAAGGCGATAAGCCTGAGCTAACTCTACACTTGTTTTAACCGGAGGGGAACCAGGTCCATTAACTGTATATTCATCTTGAGGATCATCGTTAAAATTGCCACAAAGACCATAGACAATGCCTTTGTAATGCGGCTTTAGTGTGATGAAAATCGTAGTATTCCAGTCAAACAAAACATGCAGCCCAAAGTCTGTCTTTAGTAGAGCCTTGTTGTCCTTGTTTGACATTTCAATCTTACCGTGAAAAAGAGTAAAAGGAATATATTTGACTTCTTCATTAACCTGGAAAAAGGGGGACATTAGTCATTAACATAATGAGCCAGCATTGGTTTACAGTTCAGAAACTTACATATATACTGTCCTTGTGACCAAGCTTGATGATGAACCCATACACCTGTATTGTCACCAACTGCACGAGGGACTCTTTGCAATTGTTCTTCTTGGACACGCTGAAAGATGGAGCACCACAGGTGGCACCTTTGCTACCTGAAAGCAGATATGTGCAGGTACCATCCACATCATAGTTGACCCCATCAAAGGAGCGGTAATGCTGGCTTCCCCACGTCCAGCACCGACCCGGGCGGCTCTCACAAACAGGTTCACCATTGCTCAGGTAGTAACTCTCAGAGGGGTCACATTTCCCCTCAGAGGGATCATCTAGGGTTTGCTCTGAACAACACAAAAAGGTTTTAAACACACTAGAGTGACATACACACAGAGTGGTTCAAAAGCACTACTGCACATTGCAGTAGTGGTAATGGCTCACCATCTTTGCGGCACCAGTCCATTCCATCTAAAGCCATACAACTGTGCAGTGGGGGACACTTGTGCTCCTCACAAACTAGGGGAGGTCCACAGGTACAGTTAACAGTGCAATTTTGTAGAAGTTGATTTTCAGATACCTGCAATTAGATTAAATAATTGCTGTGGCAGAACCTCTGGAATAAATAACACATTTTTTTTCAGTCTGCAATGTGTAACTGACGTTAAATCTCCTCCCATCCTGCATGCAGCCACATTGATCGGCTGGCACACATGCGTGGCCATCATAAAGGTGCAGCGCATCACATTGGCATCCTTCCTCACACAGTCTGGAACACTGCATGGCAAGACTCATCCCAGGACACAAGGAGGAGCAAACATTTGCACACTGACTGTAATGGCTGAAATCGGGACACTTTGGAGCTAGACAGAAAAACAGTCTGAGTTGACTCGTTACAACACACTTAATGATTGTGCTGCTGTTAGACTTACCACAGCCTGTGTGGTTCCTCCATTGGTCAACACTGACTCCAGCCACTTTGCACGCTGCCTCATATACCTCTAGTGCATCACACAAAGCCTGCTTTTGGCCGTCTGCAGCACAAAGGTTTTTCATGCAAAGTGAGTAGTACTTTTGTGGAAATATTTGAGGGTGACACAAGGAAAAGGGTCCACTTGGCTGGTTGACAAGGCCACAGTACAGATCCGATGCATACTCTGACACGGGGGATAGACACCGTTGGCAAGTGCTGTCACATGTGTCGCTGCATGAGGATTCAGAGTGAGACAACTTCCATCCACTACCAAATACATCAGGATTAGAGACAGCAGTGCCATTGGGCAGCTGCATGTCATCTGAGGGGTCATCATTGTAATTCCCACAGAGGCCACAGGTTGTCTGGCGATAATTCTTTGGGAGCTTGACCTCTATGTGGTTGTGCAGGTCAGTAATAATCTCCACAGAATGTGCAGTCTTGAATGTCATCCATTTATTTTTCTGTTGCACAGTCACATTGTTTTGGGAAATTGTAAGGTTTTGATAAAGTCCATTTACCTAAAATAATTGCCATTGTAAGTAAACCATTACAATTAATTCAACAAATCAACAAATTACTTTACTTACCTGGATTTTGCCAGGAAAGGCAGATGATATTTTAAAAGTCATGTTATTGACATGCAGATAGATCTCTTTGCCTTCACTGTGGTTACCATGCACACTTATCAAAAGTGGCTTCACATCGGGGCCCTTGAGAGAGCAAATTTGTACCAAAGTGTAGTTGCATGAACCATGAAATTCAAACATCCGTCCATCAAACGTGGTATACTGGGATCCATTAACAGAGCAATGGACCATTTTAGCTTTGGGGTGGCAACCTTTAACACCTCCGAAAGGCTCACACTCTTCCTCTTTGTGGCAACTAAAATTTCCATCTAAAACCATACAACTTTGCAGTGGGGGACACTTGTGTTCCTCACAAACGAGGGGAGGTCCACAGGTGCAGTTAACTGTGCAATTCTGTAGAAGTTGGCTTTCAGATACCTGGAATCATAAAATGACAAATTGTTGCGGCAGAAACTCACAAATCCAAAAATATTTTCTAGGTATGCATCGATACTAAAATTCTTGGCCAAAACCGAAACACTGAAAAAGCATGCCAATTACCTTTGCATTCATGCTTACAACCAACCTCACTAAAATAAAAGCAAAGCAATTACAAATTAATATTCATCCTTTAAGGAATAAAAATCTAAATTATGAAAAAAAATACCACTGGTATTCCAATACAAAATATTTAAAAGTAACGAAATAGGCCAAATTCTGACAACGCGGTGTCGACATGCTCAAAATAAGTCAAAAAGGGAAGAATTGAATGGGTTCTCTCATTTTGCTGTCAATGGATTAATCCTCAGACCATCAAATCATCATCCTGGCCAGCAAATGGTCCATAGCCTCCCAGAGACGCTGAATGTCCAACGGGCGGGACAAAGCCAGGCAATTATTCAATGTCTAGTTTGGCTGCTGTGGAACACCACTGGAGCATTTTTCAAGTTTAATTTGGTTCCGAGTTGATCTGGAGACATTTCCACTCCTTTAGTGACATTCTCCTTATTAAAAACTGACTAGCGACAAACGTGGCATCTTTTTATGGTGTTATTGGGGACTGGTCTTATGGTTGGAGACTTGACTTCTGTCACTCTGCAATGTCCCCGATAAACAGTGCTGCTACAAGCCTCTATCAGACGCAAAGCACTCACAAGCAATCAGTAGCCTTGGGCTACAGCACCAGCTAGCGATTCCCCACCTTGAAAGACCAGCAGCCACCACTGCTGTCTTGATTTTCACATTACATGTTTCGCAGTTTTCCGCAGGTGATGCTCGTATATATTGAAATATGTCCACACTGCGGACTTGTTGCCTCTACTCCAGACTATCCCATGCTTCTTGCTTATGTCATCACATCTTGTTTCGGCAGTGCTGTTTCAGTGAGTCTTTCGATCGAAAGCCAAATATGCCAAATTAGGGCTGTATTTGGCCCAAAACTGGGTGGCAAAAATGTCAGTGGCATCACTAATATCTCAGTCTGTAATATTACTGACCTTAATTTTCCTCCCATCGTACATGCAGCCACATTGATCAGCTGGCACACATGCATGGCCATCATAAAGGTGCTGAGTGTTACATTGGCATCCTTCCTCACATTGTCTGGGACACTGCAAGGCAAGACTCATCCCAGGACACAAGGAGGAGCAGACATTTGCACACTGACTGTAATGACTGAATTGAGGGCATTTTTGAGCTAGACGAAAATATAAAGACAAGGTAAGTCTGAGTTGACATATTAAAAACACTTTTCTATGAGAATGATTGAGCTGCTGTTAGACTTACCACAGTCTGTGCTGTTCCGCCATTGGTCAACACGGACTCCAGCAAATTTACACACTGCCTCATATTCTTCAAGTGCATCACACAAAGCCTGCTTTTGGCCATCAGCAGCACAAAGGTTTTTCATACAAAGCAAGTAGTACTTCTGTGGGAATATTTGAGGGTGACACAAGGAAAAGGGTCCACTTGGCTGGTTGACAAGGCCACAGTACAGGTCCGATGCATACTCTGACACGGGGGATAGACACCGTTGGCAAGTGCTGTCACATGTGTCGCTGCATGAGGATTCAGAGTCAGACAACTTCCATCCACTACCAAATATGTCGGGATTAGAGACCGCACTGCCATTGGGTAGCTGCATGTCATCTGAGGGGTCACCATTGTAGTTCCCACAGAGGCCACAGGTTGTCAAGTGATAATTCTTTGGAAGCTTGACCTCTATGTGGTTGTGCAGGTCGGTAATAATCTTTACAGAATGTGCAGTCTTGAATGTCGTCCATTTATTTTTCTGTTGCACAGTCACATTGTACTGCAAGAATGTGAGGTTCTGGTAAACTCCGTTAACCTAAAAAATAAAATAAAAATAGTAAGCAAACCAAAACAACTCCTTAAAAACAAATTCAAAACAAAACAATAGTTGGTGACCAGAATACTTACCTGGATTTTGCCAGGATAGGAAGTTGACATCTTAAAAGTCATGTTATTGACATGCAGATATATCTCTTTGCCTTCACTGTGGTTACCACGCACACTTATCAAAAGTGGCTCCACATCAAGGTCCTTTAGAGAGCAAGTTTGGACCAGAGTGTAGTTGCATGATCCATGAAATTCATATGCTAGTCCATCAAATGTGGTATACTGGGATCCATTAACGAAGCAGTGGGACATTTTAGCCTTGGGATGGCAACCTTGAACGCCTCCGAGAAACTTACACTCTTCCTCCTCTTTGTGGCAGACAACAGTTCCATTTAAAACCATACAACTGTGCAGTGGGGGACACCTGTGCTCCTCACAGACAAGGGGAGGTCCACACGTGCAGTTAACAGTGCAATTTTGTAGAAGTTGGCTTTCAGAGACCTGTAATTAGATAAAATGACAAATTGTTGTAAAACTTTTTTGGAATCAATTACAGACTGAGACAATAGTTTTATGTAATCAGGGTCTTTGCATGCTTTAACAAGTTCAATTCAGGACCATAACGAATAAAATTAAGACCATTTTACATCCATACTAACAAAAAAAGTATACTAACAAAGGATAATCAAAAACCCAGAATGAATTCTAAGTATACAAATTAGTTCACTGCTATTTACATTGGTAAAACATGTTTAACTCAACTAAAAAAAACACCAGAAGCCTTTCCATTGCAAACTATTTGGAACTCTGAAATCAATATTGGCAAACACCAGCCATTTTTCTCATTCAACATGGAATTCTAGTGCATTAATGCCGAATGTTCCATGTTTTCTTGGATAAAGTGCAGTGTACTTAATTTCGAGTGTTTTCACGCAACTACCATTGGAGGACACAGGTCTTGTCTTTGGTATTTTTGTAAATGACAAAAAGAAGATATGACTGACTGTAAATGTACTTTGTGTAGCACATTGTGTGCTGTGCAATACCATGCAGTAGATCATTCTCACAATATATGATCTTTATTCATAAACACGCCCGCTACAACTCAAACGTAACGCAATGAAGTCCACTTTTACTTTAAACATTATCCGAGCAGAAATGTGCCGTCAGCATAACAATAACATTAAATTATACTGACGTAACTAATGTTGGTTTCACCTGAATACAATTGATGTGATGCGCTGTCTTGAAATTGATTCCTTCAGGAAAAACGTTTTTCCTGTCGTGTCAGTAAGGTGCCGCCCCCCCCAAAATGCAGAACACTCGCTCTGCGTATAAGTGGGGGGTGGGGCCTGTTATGCGTGAAGAAACACATTAAAATTTTAAATTGTTGAATGACGAGGCGCTTTAAATAAAATGTTTTACCCCTAACACATTCTTGGCCACATCATGCTCTGTCACGGATTGGAATACGAGAACAGATTTTCCTCATTTACTTCTGGTAGCTTCGTTGCAGGCGTCATTAGTACTTGCTGTGTGAAACAGAAGGTCCTAGGTTTGAATTCTGGTCGTGATCGAACTTTTGGTACTTTTTAATGTTAAAATTGTTTAATACACTTAACTTCAGCATATTAATAAAAGTGCACAGTTACAAAACCATGCTGATTGTTGAATATGTTAACACGTGATATTTATACCTCAATAAAAGCCTTTGTTCTAAAAATTCATTGTTTGCTCGGATAGATATAGATATATACAGTACACACACATATATACATATATACATATACATATACATATACATATACATATACATATACATATATATATATATATATATATATGTACACACACACACACACACACACACACACACACACACACATACATACATACATATATATAATTTCAGCCTTTCAAAAGCTCCTTTTGGACAACCAATTTTCCACCTAGGTATTTGTCAAATCCTGGTTACGGCCCTGGTTTCATGTGATAACCAAAAAGTCAGCAATGTTTGAGGAAAGCACAATTTATCATATGAAAGAGACTGTTACCACCTCTGCAAAAGCTAGTTAACTTTTGCGTTTTGGGCTGTCAGAATTCAGTGAACAGAGAAAAACAATTTACAGTACTAGGGTTGGCCCAAAGTTGTGAAAAAGTGAGCACAGACAGAACAATTGTCTAAAATGAAAGGCGATTATAGATCACAAACCTCAGACAGAATTTTGACAGGAAAAAATGTAGTTAAGATTCAAATTTGCTCAGCTCATGACTACATTTTCATTTGCTTTCAGTGAATAGTTTACAAAAATATTAAGTCATTACTTTAGCGCAGTTTTCAAATAGTGGGGTGGTCCCCTATGAACATGTAGTATACAGCATCATGCTTCAAAAAAGCTGTGCACTACAGAACATGCTTATTGTAGCAATTAACCAGACTTCATTTTGATTAAAAAATCCATAAAAATGGCACAAATCGTTTCGGTTTTGTAGGTTAAAGTGTTTTATATGTTGTGCTCCTTAGTCAATGCTGCTGATTTTTAAATTTTTATTCTTCATTAATTATATTTAAGTTTATTTTTCAGTATCAAATAGTTCAAGTCGGTCAAAAAATGTTTCTAGTACAAATAAGGATATCATTTATTTTAAAAGGCACTTTAAATATTTTCTGTTACAGACTAAAAAATGTTTAGTTATTTTTTGTTGAAAGGTGATATTTATTTTTCTGTGTTCTACAGGTATATTTTTAAGGATACAATGAACAATTTTATAGACAAACGATACTATTCATAGTCGCGGCGATGGAGCGCAAAATGTTTTCTTAGGGGCGAGTAACAGAAAATATTTGAAAAGCGCTGCTTTAGCATGACAAGACAACGCTAACCTGCTGTGATTACACCAAGTCATTACACCACAGATCATTTACATGGGCATGCACACACACGATGTATGTATGATTTCAATAGTTAGAATCTCATGGATCTTGGGCAATTTGTGCCACTTTACCAACATAACAGCTGTGCAAGTTTGTGGCGTTTTGGCATCTTTTTACACAAACTTGTCCAAGGTTTTCTACTTTTACAATATGATTCAATTTACTTTTACCACAATGTCTACAATCGCTGCCTTTCATGATTGCTTCACATCTGGGCCCTGACCAGAGACGTTACATCGGTGAAAACACCATGAGTTTTCATTCACCGGCTTCAATCATGCATTGACTTGATTCTTCTGCAGCCACAAATAGTTGAACACCTTAACTGCTTTGCTGATGGCTTTTGTAAGCTGTGTTGGTAGCTAATTTCTGTTGTAACATACCGTGGTGTGCAGAGCACTGCACATTCGCTAGTTGTGCTTGATAAATTCTGACATGCTGCACAGGTACTTAATTTTACTTTGTAGTTAAGAATAGTGACCTCAAAAATCTTAACATTTAAAAGAGGGACTGAAGCTTACGCATTTGTTTTAAAAAAACATTTCAATGTATTTTCAGACATTTCATGGTTTTTGCGAAATTTCAGGCCTTAAATCAAAATTGATAGATTTCAAACTTTAAGACCCTGATGATACGCTGGAAGTGTTACTGACCTTAATTCTCTTCCCATTGTACATGCAGCCACATTGATCGGCTGGCACACATGCATGGCCATCATAAAGGTGTCTAGAGTCACACCTGCATCCTTCCTCACACTGTCTGGGACATTGCATGGCAAGACTCATCCCAGGACACAAGGAGGAGCAAACATTTGCACATTGACTGTAATGGCTGAATTGAGGACATTTTGAAGCTAGACAAAAATAAGACAATGCAAGTATGAGTTCACATTATAAACACCTGTCATTTTTAAGTGATTGAGCTGTTACTTACCACAGTCTGTGCTGTTCCTCCAGGGGTCAACACTGACTCCAGCCACTTTGCACGCTGCCTCATATACCTCTAGTGCACCACACAAAGCCTGCTTTTGGCCGTCTGCAGCACAAAGGTTTTTCATGCAAAGTGAGTAGTACTTCTGTGGGAATATTTGAGTGTGACACAAGGAAAATGGTCCACTTGGCTGGTTGACAAGGCCACAGTATAGGTCGGATGCATACTCTGACACGGGGGATAGACACCGTTGGCAAGTGCTGTCACATGTGTCGTTGCATGATGATTGAGAGTCAGACAACTTCCATCCACTACCAAATACGTCAGGATTAGAGACTGCAGTGCCGTCGGGCAGCTGCATGTCATCTGAGGGGTCACCATTGTAGTTCCCACAGAGGCCACATGTTAACTGGCGGTAATTTTTTGGAAGCTTGACCTCTATGTGGTTGTGCAGGTTAGAAATAATCTCAACAGAATGTACAGCCTTGAATGTCATCAACTTGTTTTTCTGTTGCACAGTCACATTGTTCTCCGAGAACGTGAGGTTCTGGTAAAGTCCATTAACCTAAAATAAATGTAATTATAAGCAGAATACAACTCATTAAAACATTAACAAAAAAATTGGTGGAGACCAGAATATTTACTTACCTTTATTTTGCCAGGATAGGCAGTTGACATCTCAAAAGTCATGTTATGTACCTGCAGATGTATCTGTTTGCCTTCACTGTGGTTGCCCCGCACACTTATCAGAAGTGGCTCCACATTAAGGTTTTTGGGAGAGCAAGTTTGTACCAGAGTGTAGTTGCAGGAATCATGAAATTCAAACACCAGTCCATCAAACGTGGTATACTGGGATCCATTAATGAAGCAGTGGGCCCTTTTAGCTTTGGGGTGGCAATCTTTAACGCCTCTGAAAGGCTCACACTCTTCCTCTTTGTGGCAAATAAAATTTCCATCTAAAACCATACAACCGTGTGGTGGGGGACACTTGTGCTCCTCACAAACAAGGGGAGGACCACAGGTGCAGTTAACAGTGCAATTTTGCAGAAGTTGTCTTTCAGAGATCTGTAATTGGATAAAAGTTACATTTGGTTATGGCAGAATTTTGTTAAGTAACGGAACACAAGATTAGTCTGTAATGTGTAACTGACGTTAAATCTCCTTCCATTGTACATGCAGCCACATTGATCAGCTGGCACACATGCACGGCCATCATAAAGATGCTGATCGTCACACTGGCATCCTTCCTCACACTGCCTGGGACACTGCATGGCAAGATTTATCCCAGGACACAAGGAGGAGCAAACATTTGCACACTGACTGTAATGGCTGAATTGAGGACATTTTGGAGCTAGACAAAAACAAAGTCTGAGTTTACATATTAAAACACCTAAAACAATTGCGCTTTGGTTAGCCTTACCACAGCCCGTGCTGTTGCTCCAGGGGTCAACACTGACGCCAGCTACTTTGCACGCTGCTTCATATAATGCTAGTGCATCACATAAAGCCTGCTTTTGGCCGTCTGCGGCACAAAGGTTTTTCATGCAAAGTGAGTAGTACTTCTGTGGGAATATTTGAGGGTGACACAAGGAAAAGGGTCCACTTGGCTGGTTGACAAGGCCACAGTACAGGTCTGATGCATACTCTGACACGGGGGATAGACATCGTTGGCAAGTGCTGTCACATGTGTCGCTGCATGAGGATTCAGAGTCAGACAACTTCCATCCACTACCAAATACATCGGGATTAGAGACAGCAGTGCCATTGGGTAGCTGCATGTCATCTGAGGGGTCACCATTGTAGTTCCCACAGAGGCCACATGTCTGGCTGTAATTATTTGGAAGGTTGACCTTTATGTAGTTGTGTAGGTCGGTAATAATTTCTGCCGAATGTGCAATTTTAAAGGTCATCCACTTATTTTTCTGTTGGACAGTCACATTGTTCTGAGAGAATGTAAGGTTCTGGTAAAGTCCATTAACCTAAAAAGAATGTCATTGTAAGCAGACCAATACGATCATTTCAACAGATGATCAAGTGGCTTGTTGACCAGAATATTTGCTTACCTTAATTTTGCCAGGATAAAAAGTTGACATCTTAAAAGTCATGTTATTGACATGCAGAGAGATCTCTTTGCTTTCACTGTGCTTGCCACGCACACTTATCAAAAGTGTCTCTACACCAAGGCCCTTGGGAGAGCAAGTTTGCACCAGACTGTAATTGCAGGAACCATGAAATTCAAACACCAGTCCATCAAACGTGGTATACTGGGATCCATTAATGGAGCAGTGGGTCATTTTAGCTTTGGGGTGGCAACCTTCAATGTCTCCAAGAAGTTTACACTTTTCCTTCTCTTTGTGGCAACTGGCTGTTTCATTTAAAACCATACATCTGTGCAGTGGGGGACACTTGTGCAACTCACAAACGAGGGGAGGTCCACAGGTGCAGTTAACAGTGCAATTTTGTAAAAGTTGGCTTTCAGAGACCTGCAATTGATAACATGACAAAACAGTTGTGGCAAAACCGTTCTGGAAAAATATTCACAAAAATAATTTTCTCAGCCCGTGTTACTGACCTTAATTCTCCTCCCATCGTGCATGCAGCCACATTGATCAGCTGGCACACATGCATGGCCATCATAAAGGTGCTGGGTGTCACATTGGCATCCTTCCTCACACAGTCTGGAACACTGCCTAGCAAGATTTATCCCAGGACACAAGGAGGAGCAGACATTTGCACACTGACTGTAATGGCTGAATTGAGGACATTTTGGAGCTAGACAAAAGGAAAACATAAGTATGAGTTCACATATTACAACATTTTTTTCTATGGAGAGTAATTGAGCTGTTAAACTTACCACAGCCTGTGCGGTTCCTCCATTGGTCAACACTGACTCCAGCAACATTGCACGCTGCCTCATATACCTCTAGTGCACCACACAAAGCCTGCTTTTGGCCGTCTGCAGCACAAAGGTTTTTCATGCAAAGTGAGTAGTACTTCTGTGGGAATATTTGAGGGTGACACAAAGAAAAGGGTCCACTTGGCTGGTTGACAAGACCACAGTATAGGTTTGATGCATACTCTGACACGGGGGATAGACACCGTTGGCAAGTGCTGTCACATGTGTCGTTGCATGATGATTCAGAGTGAGACAACTTCCATCCACTACTAAATACATCAGGATTAGAGACAGCAGTGCCATTGGGCAGCTGCATGTCATCTGAGGGGTCACCATTGTAGTTCCCACAGAGGCCACATGTTAACTGGCGGTAATTTATTGGGAGCTTGACCTCTATGTGGTTGTGCAGGTCGGTAATAATCTCTACAGAATGTGCAGTCTTTAATGCCGTCCATTTATTTTTTTGTTGCACAGTCACATTGTTCTCAGAGAACGTGAGGCTTTGGTAAAGTCCATTAACCTAAAAGAAATGTAATTGTAAGCAGAAATATTCAACTCATTAAAACATTCTAAACAAAAAAAAATGTCGGTAACCAGACCATCTACTTACCTTTATTTTGCCAGGATAGGCAGTTGACATCTCAAAAGTCACGTTATTGACACGGAGATGTATGTTTTTGCCTTCACTGTAGTTACTATGCACACTTATCACAAGTGGCTCCACATTAAGGTCTTTGGGAGAGCAAGTTTGTACCAGAGTGTAGTTGCAGGAATCATGAAATTCAAACGCCAGTCCATCAAACGTGGTAAACTGGGATCCATTAATGGAGCAGTGGGCCATTTTAGCTTTGGGGTGGCAATCTTTAACGCCTCCGAAAGGCTCACACTCTTCCTCTTTGTGGCAAATAAAATTGCCATCTAAATCCATACAACCGTGTGGTGGGGGACACTTGTGCTCCTCACAAACAAGAGGAGGTCCACAGGTGCAGTTAACAGTGCAATTTTGTAGAAGTTGGCTTTCAGAGATCTGTAATTGGATAAAATGACATTTGGTTTGGACGGAATTTTGTTAATGGAACACATTTAAATTAGTCTGTAACTGACGTTAAATCTCCTTCCATTGTACATGCAGCCACATTGATCAGCTGGCACACATGCATGGCCATCATAAAGATGCTGATTGTCACACTGGCATCCTTCCTCACACTGCCTGGGACACTGCATGGCAAGATTTATCCCAGGACACAAGGAGGAGCAAACATTTGCACACTGACTGTAATGGCTGAATTGAGGACATTTTGGAGCTAGACAAAAACAAAGTCTGAGTTTACATATTAAAACACCTAAAACAATTGCACTTTGGGTAGCCTTACCACAGCCCGTGCTGTTCCTCCATTGGTCAACACTGACGCCAGCCACTTTGCACGCTGCCTCATATAATGCCAGTGCATCACATAAAGCCTGCTTTTGGCCGTCTGTAGCACAAACGTTTTTCATGCAGAGAGAGTAGTACTTCTGTGGGAATACTTGAGGGTGACACAAAGAAAAGGGTCCTTTTGGCGTTTTGACAAGACCACAGTACAGGTCTGATGCATACTCTGATATGGGGGATAGACACCGTTGGCAAGTGCTGTCACATGTGTCGCTGCATGAGGATTCAGAGTCAGACAACTTCCATCCACTACCAAATACGTCGGGATTAGAGACGGCAGTGCCGTTGGGTAGCTGCATGTCATCTGAGGGGTCACCATTGTAGTTCCCACAGAGGCCACATGTTGTCTGGCGGTAATTTTTTGGAAGCTTGACCTCTATGTGGTCATGCAGGTCGGTAATAATCTCAACAGAATTTGCAGTCTTGAATGTCATCAACTTATTTTTCTGTTGCACTGTGACATTGTTCTGAGAGAATGTGAGGTTCTGGTAAAGTCCATTAACCTAAAAGAAGATTAATTGGAATCTGTTAAGGTGTATTGGTCTGCTTTCAAACAAATTAGTTGATGACCAGAATATTAACTTACCTGGATTTTGCCAGCATAGGCAGTTGACATCTTAAAAGTCATGTTATTGACATGCAGATAGATCTGTTTCCTTTCACTATTGTTACCAAGCACACTTATAAAAAGGGGCTCTACATCAAGGTCCTTAGGAGAGCAAGTTTGTACCAAAGTGTAGTTGCATGAACCTTGAAATTCAAACACCCATCCGTCAAATGTGGTATACTGGGATCCATTAATAGAGCAGTGGGTCATTTTAGCTTTGGGGTGGCAACCTCGAATGCCTTCGATAAGTTTACACTCTTCCTGCTCACTACATGGCACATCAACACACGTCAAGTTTCCCCCAGGATGACATAAACACTTTTGGTCACATGTAGACACCACCTCCCCTGGTGTGAAATATTCCCCATTGTGCAAGCAGCCGCAGTTGTTCGGTTGCACACAGCCATTTCCACTGTGGACTAAACCTGCGTCACATAGGCAGTTTTCTCCTATGTTTGGAAGGAGCTCAAATGTGTAGTTGTACCAACCAATGCAAATGTGAATTGGGGCAGTACTCATATTGTAGATGGTATTGGAGGGACAGGATTCATCTGTGGAGATACAGTGACGAGAAGACAAGAAGTCAATTTTTGAGATGGATGGAACATCAGTGACATTTAATGGGCAGGAAATAATTTTGCCTTTTATAAAATAAAATCAAAAGATTAAAACAATGGATAACATTTTGACCGTGAAGTAACTAACTTTTCTGTCAACATTAGAATTACATACTGTTGCAACACAAGTGCTGAGCAGAAACTACTTACAGCAAAACTCAGGGCTCCTCCAGGCATAAACTAGAGCCTTGCGATAAAGGCAGACATCAGCATACTCTGCCAGGGAGCGACACACTGTGGGCTGCACATCTCCATAAAGACACAGGTCACGGACACAGTTCTTATAAAAGCTGGAGGGGTCCACTTTGCTATGACAGTCTCTGAATGGTCCATTAACTTCCAGAATCTTTCCACAAGCCCCTGGGTCAGAGAAGTGGTCCAAAGCCTCAGATGAACAATTTGGACAGCTTCTAGCTACACAGCCTTCAACACACCAGTGGTTCTGTCCACTTCTCCAAGCTTTCCCAAATTGCTCGGGATTGAGTTGCTCTTGTGTGCCATTTACTGTGAGATCATCAGCAGGATCAGAGTTGAAGTTACCACATAGACCACAAGTAGCATTAGCATATTTACTAGAGAGGCCAATGATTACAGTCCCTTCTTTGCTAATACTCAATCCAAAGCCCTCTGTGTAGATGTAAGTGTGAAGGCCTAGTGAAAACACCAACGCAGTATTGCTGGGGTAAAATGGCATGTTTCGCTTTATGCCATTAACCTGCAGGGGGTGCCAAAAGTGCATGTTATGGTCAACATTTTTTCACTTAAATGTGGTGGGAAACGCACTGCACAAAAAACGTCTTACCTTTATGGTGTCTGTATTTTTACTGTCAATCTTCATAAGCTGTCCATTTATGGCGACTAAGACCTTTCGTGCTGACTGAAGATGCTCATCTGTCTGAACATGCACTTTGACATCTAGACCTTTCTTTTGTTCGCAAATGCCAAGTAACTGATACTGGCAGGTGCCATGAAAATCATAGTTGCACTGGTCAAAGGTGCGTATGTGATTTCCAGTGTAGGCGCACATCTGATAGTCATGATTTACACAACTTCTGAGTCCATCCTGAAGATCACAATATTCTTCAGCGCCGCAATAAGCCACACGGCAAAACACTTTGTGCGAGTTGGGGTCACATATACATTGTCGAGTGCATGAATCATCGGCCCAAAAGGTCTCATTGCTACGGTAACGACGTCCATCGTAATTACAGCCACACTGAGATGGGTGGACACAAGTGTCACCATCCAGAATGAATCCAGGGTCACACAGGCATCCCTCCACACAAGCCAGGTTGCAGGATGAAATAAACGGAGCTTCACATGTGGCAGGACAGGCAGTTCCACAGGACTTATAATGGCTATTCACTGGGCATGACAAGGCTAAAAGAGGGAAAACATTGTGTAAAAAAATTATAAAATATTCCATATTTAGCCTGATATTGTATTGACTAACAGATTAATCATGCTGAAGCTTCAGACAGGCGAGCTTTTGTACATAAAGTAACATCACAGAAAAATACAGTCGTGAGACTGACTAGTAAGATGGTATTTCACAGTGCACAAGAGAAGACTGTTTGCATGGAAATGCTGACGGAAGAGTTGTGATGGAATGTCCACCAAGAAAGTAGAAGATGTGGCTAATCGTACTTTTCTCTGCACAGTGCCAGGTTTGATTAAGGACGCAGCTCTGCCCCCTGGGGCAAGAAGCTGGTCTGCAACACAGGGTGGCAGTGGAACAGCAGCTACACCGCTTCGAGCAGCCTTCATTCCACACGACCTCTCCAACCTACAGGGAGGAGAGATACAGTAGAGTAATTGGGTTTGTGTAAGCAGGGGAAGATGCATGTCGCCTGATAGTTCTCTGAACTTTCAACAAACATCAAGATAAAGGCTTCAGATTTCTGTGATAAAATCCGAATTTGTTCAAAAGGTGGGGATTATGATGCAACTTTGACCAACATGTTGCCTGTGTATGCAATATCAAATGTGGGCCACTCAGGGGTATAGCACCTAATTTTGGGCCCCAATCCCACCCTAAACTTTGCCATGCCATATACACACACACTTGTTTATATGGACTGGATTTAGTTAAAACTTGTAAAAAAAACAACTAATGATAGGATTAACCTATCTAAATAGGATTATAAATATGCCAAGTTTCCACACACACACACACAAAGGTATGATCATCAGTGGATAATACAAACCATAACACTGACTATATGATTAGTACATGTCCTGGAGGTTAAGTCTCTACGTCTTTAAAAATATAGGGATGCCTTTGTTTTAACTTTAAGCAAGGGTCTTTAAACGCACCACAGTTATGTGCAATGAGATGCAAAAGTGAAACTTTCTCCTATGATGCCACAGAGGCAAAAATATATATTTTTTTCTATCACCTTATTCTTGTTAAAAAATGCTGCTAAGTGTGAATGCTTAAAAGGTGAGTTTTGATGACACTGACATGTGTCAATGATAGGTCTGCCTTTATCCAGGTGGAAAAAACATTTTTGCAAAGGGGTATAAGTGGGCTTAGACATTCTTAATTTGATTAAAAAGGAACCTTATGTAACTTTCAGATATATTGTTTTATATTACCATTTAGGAAAACATTTTTTTTAAACTTACATATTTAGATGACAGGAAAAAAAATATTCAATACTTTGCAAAAGCCCAACATCCCCACTTATCCTTCCTCCTTCCCTCCCTCCCAACTTCAATGCCACTGGGCAATCCTTTTTTCAACACAATCATATTGAGCCACATGCTTTATGTTTAGCTGCACTGAAATGAACATTTGTATACTTGCCTCATGGTATTGCCCACGGAAGAAACAGCCACATTTCTCATTTCTGACACAGCCTTTTTCACTTTGCGCGTATCCAGCGTCACATTGACATCCTTCATAGCAGGGCCATGGACAGGGTTCATCAGATAAAACACCACAGGACACAGAACATGCACTAACACATATTTTGTAATGGGAGTGCTGAGGGCATGAAAGTCCTGTGTGGAGGAGAAAGTAATTAGACTCATGTGTGCCGTTCTAAATGCATTAATCCAGTACAATTCAGTGTATACAACAGATCTGGATGATTTCAAAAGAAAAAAGTGATAACACTCACCACACTTATCACCCCTCCATGGTTTAACCTCAGCTCCTGCATCCTGGCAGGCAAACGTGTACAGTCTCAAGCTATCACAAAGCAAGTCATCGTTATTAGACCTGCACAGGTCATTCACACAGTTCTGGAAAAATGGCATTGGGTCCACAGTAGAATGGCAAGCACCAAATGACCCTTCAGAAGCAAGCAGCAAGCCACAAAGGCTATCTGAGGCAAATTCCATGGTGGTGTTGCATTGAGAACAGTTATAACAGTCAACATTGCAATTTGCTCCAGGTGAAAGGCACAAGGAAAGTGGCGTTATGGAATGATTTGTCATCAGACTTCCTTGCTCCTCTGTAGCCATAGCAGCAGCATTTGCACACAAGCCACAAAGTCTTTTATGAGTCACTTGAATAGCTAATTGTATCAGATTAGGTCCTCCATAGATTACCACAATTCCAATGTCAGGACAAATGACACGGACCAGCGAGCCGGAGAGCATTACTGCGACGCCATTCTTATGAACAGGAAGGGCCATCAAAACCCCATCAATCTGCAAGCAACAACATATTATATTATTTGTATCTACAATTATTTCAAGTCCATGCCATTTACCTTTACTTTCGCCAAATTCTTCCAGGTCAATGTCAGGTTCATGCCATGGATTCTGAGGTGAAGTTGGCCTTGTTGGACACCAGCATAAAGCCCAGGATCATCACAATGTTGGAAAAGGAGATAAGAACTATTTCCAAATTTCAAATCAAAGGGTTGTCCATGAAAGGTCTGGAGGTGTCTCCCGCCCATGACTACACATTTTAATTGAGAAGTATGGCATGCACGCCGGCCATGTTTGTTGACACACTTAGTTTCAGCTGGACACGTGTTGTTTGTACACTGCACTTCATTGCGGCCCAAGCAAACACAGGACTTAAGACAGTTTTCATCAGGGTGGAAGTTTTCATGGATTTTGTAGTAAACACCATTATGACTGCAGCCACATTCAGATTCTGGAACACATTCCCCACTACTGTGGAAAAACCCAGGCTTGCAATAACAGCCCTCTTTGCATCTCTCTGAAAGAGGACTTGGGTTTTGTACACAGGTAGACTTGTGACTGGAACAGAGGTGGTATTCACTGTTGGGTGGGCAAGTGATCACTGAAGGAGAAGATCAGTAAACAAATCATTTAGAAATCACGCCTCAACATTTATACTTAGAATAAAGTTGACAGTACCGTATTTTCCGGACCATAGAGCACACCGAATTATAAGGCCCACTGCCGAGGAGCGGGTCTATTTTCTTACAAAAGGCGCACCGGAATATGCATTAGAGGGGTCTACATTATTTTTTTCTAAAATTCAAAACACTTCCTTGTGGTCTACATAACATGTAATGGTGGTTCTTTGGTAAAAATGTGGCATAGATTATGTTTTACAGACCACCTTCAAATCGTTTTGTGTCCCGTGAAAAACTGCCGGACTCTCTAATAACTAAAATTCCGTGGGTGAATTATGTAAACCCACTACACAGCGCTTCCATAGCTAGATTAATTAGAACTTTACGCTACTTTATATGACAACAGTGGATAATTAATGTCCTATAAGAAGATAGACTACGGCGTTGGCACAGACTACAATGGCAGATGCGCGCACATTTTCAGGACTTCTGCAGATCCCAAATACACAGCAGGTACCAGAAGGTAAGAAAAGTTGATTTCTGATTCATTTTGCGGAACAAAAACGCCAGGTAATATGTCTGCCAATAGGTGCCATTTTGCAACACACACACGTCCGTATCTTGAATCACAGTACATCTGACTACGGTGGCTGTAATGTTCCAACAATCTATCAAGCGGTGCAGCTTCTTAGCTTACCAAAGTCGAACAAAAACATTTTGATGGATTTTTGAACGCTGCGTGTAATGTTCTATATTCTCAATGGAACATTTAAAGTTTTGGTGTTTACTGGTGTCATCTTGCAGTCTAAACTTATCTCGTGTGACTGCTATCTACTTGTCACACTTACTACACCATGTACTAAATAAGATAGCTTTGAGGTCGGTTGGAACAAGCAGAATTATTCCGTACATTAGGTGCACTGGGTTATAAGGCACACTGTCGATTTGAGAAAATTAAAGTATTTTAAGTGCACCTTATAGTCCAGGAAACACGGTATTTAATTACTTACAACAGAAATTGGATTCTCGCCATTCATCTACTAAAGCTCCCACTTCTTGACACACTGCGACATAGCTGGACAGGATCTGGCACAGGGTCATCAGATTCCCATTGCAAAGACCATAAACACAGTTATCATAAAAATCTTGGGGATCCACCATTTTGTGGCAGCTTTGGAATGCCCCCTCAGGATCCAAGAACATTCCACAGAAATCCTTGCCCTGAAAAAGAGCTTGCTCTTGTTGACTGCAACCTGAGGTGTTTCTAGGGAGATCCAAACATTCACGTTCATTGCTTGTTCTCCATTGACTGACAGCTTGAACTATATCAAATGTATCATCTGGCATCAGGTCATCCTCAGGATTGTCGTTGAAGTTCCCACACAGTCCACATATATTATCAGAGAAGCCCCTGGGCATTGTGATAGTTAGGATGTCTGAGCTATAGGTCACAACAACACCAAAGTCTGTCTCTATGCACCTTGATTGCCCTTTCAGATAAAGCAATACTTGGCCTTGGCCCAAAATAGACGGTAGGTTTACTAGCAGACCATCCACCTGGAACAGGTACAACAATTATTTGTAAATACAGTATTGCAAAAACATTTAATGTACAATGTAACTTACCTTGATCTTGTTACTCCACTCATATGACACCTCAATGGAGAAGCCAGCAACTGACATTTGTACACGTCGAAAGGAAACATTGGCGGTCGGTCTGATATGGTTCTGAACCTCAATGCTGAAGTCTTGCAGGTCTCCCCAGGTGGGACAGTGAGATGCAAGTAAGTAACTGCAGTTCCCATGAACGTCAAACTTACGGCCATCAAAGGTGGTATAGTGACCATCTCCTTTAGCTACACACAGACCAGGTCCATCTGCGTGGCAGCCAGGCATTCCACGTATCACACTGCAGACTTCGCCGGCCTGGCATTGAGACTCAGTGCACATAACAGTCTTGGAATGAGGCTGACAGACACATTTCTCCTGACACTCCCGGTCTGTCCAGAAGGTCTTTGTGGGGGGGTAGTAAGAGTCATTGTGGACACATCCACATTTGCTAGGCGAGACACACTTGCCATCACTTAGCAAATAACCCTTGTTGCACTGGCATGATTCCACACATGGTAGGGAGCAGGTATGTTGGGCCTCTGAGTTAACACATGTTGGTTGGCAGGCAGAACCACAAACTTCAAAATGGCTATTTAGTGGACAGGCCAGATCTGTCAAAAAACAAAAACAAGTAGTTAAGTGAATTATATTTATATAGCGCTTTTCTCTAGTGACTCAAAGCGGTTTACATAGTGAAACCCAATATCTAAGTTACATTTAAAACAGTGTGGGTGGCACTGGGAGTAGGTGGGTAAAGTGTCTTGCCCAAGGAAACAGCAGTGACTAGGATGGCGGAAGCGGGGATCGAACCTGCAACCCTCAAGTTGCTGGCACGGCCGCTCTACCAACCGAGCCATACCGCTTAGTAGAATATACTAAGTTATTTTTAACAAATGACAATACATTTTCAAACTTACAGCATTTCGTGCTTGCTCTCCAGTCTTGGATCCTGCCCCCAAGCCTTTGGCAGATTTTGGCATAGGCCTTGAAGATCGTACACGCCGAACCAGCTAATCCGCTGAGACACTGGTTATTTACACAACTAAAAACATAGGGCTCAGGATCAATTAAAGAATGGCAATCACTAAAAGGTCCATCAGCCCTCTTCAGTAAAGTGCACTTATTCTCAAGGGAGCCACCTTTAATGCCAGGGTAAAATAGACTTGTGCTTTGGCTACACACTGGACACGGGCCACGTCCACAGTCTTCCAGACATGAGCCTGCATTGCTGTCTAACACCCAGGGCAAGGTAAAATCCATTGTTTTGGACGGTGCTAGACCATTAGAAGAAATAGTGTCATGCGAACGGTTGTCATTGGCGCTTCCACAAAGCCCACATAGAGCTCCATACAGCTCTGGGCCTACTTCCACCTGGACATTATGAACCCAGTCATACTGCAGAGTCAAGCCAAATGATGTGTCAAGGACAACACCGGCACCACTTTGATAGATTTTCAGGTAACCATTACTTAAAGTAAGAGGCAGGTACCGTCCATGTCCATTTACCTATGAAATCAAAAAGGAAAACCATTATATACAACAAAGATGCACGAACTGTACTTTATATCTTAAATATGCCTTGTGCTCTTACCCTAATTTGATTTTGCTCTCCTTTTAACATGGATATATTAAATCCTTGGATTTGCATTTCCACACTGTGGATGCTGGAGACAGTGGCACCATTTAAATATGCTCTTGCAATTAATATCTGTAGTGTAAGTGAAGTATTTAATCCTGGACAGGTGGTTTGAACTAAGGTGTAGTTGCAGTTTCCGAGGAGAACAAAAAATGTTCCATCAAAGGTGCGATAATATGAATCACCCCACATCGAGCATATTTTCGTTTCGGAATAACAAGATGCATGTCCATTTTTGATGAAGCACTTTTGTTTGTGACCACAGTGCAAGTCTTCACAGGATGATGCATCTGTAAATTAGAAAACACGAATGGTAATCTTCGTAAATGCAGCCATACATTTAAACCAATAAAATGAAAATACTCACTTTTTTCACACACTGATGGATACGACTCTTTGTTTAGAGTGTTCAGAAAGTGTCCCACGTCCACATAAGTAGAGCTGGACTCATTGTTAGGTAACAGTGCAAAGGTGTGCACAGGAGGAAGCTTAACAGCAGATTTGATATGATTTGTATGAGAAAAGTTATCCATACGTGAATTAATGTCCTCTGCATCAAACATGGCCCCAGTGTGGCAGATATCATCTACAGAGAGCAGTGCTGTGAGGGTAGAAGCATGCTGCTTATTGTCATGCCTGAAGTAAATAAGCTGAAGTGGGACATTGCTCTCTACATAAACATGATCTGATGTAACAACCGGGATAGTCTTCATAACACCGCCACTTAAAGAAAAGTTATTCTTCCCACTTGTAGTGATGACATCCAGATCAGCATTAATTTTAGTCATAGCCAAGAGGAGGCTGGAGTTAAGTCCAGCGTTTACCACACCGGGAAGAAAATATTCAAAACTCCAACGAGAGACTGGTTTAAGTTCAGCAAATCCATACAAGCAATTCCCTACTGTATGTTCAAAGCAGGTAAAACCAACTATGCACCCAACAGGTTCTTGTGAGTAAAGCTTTGAGCCTGAAAGGCTGACATTACTTTGGAGGTAGATGCTCTCAAACACCCCTAAATGCAACTGAAGGACACTTCCCTTAGCATATGAATCTCCATTAAAGATGACTTCTCCTGAGAGGAAGATGTCGACTGAGGTCTCTCTACCAGAGTTGGTGACCACCACCTCACTGACACCTGTCTGATTGGGAAAGTTTGGTGTAACTGGATAGTAGAGGGTGCCCCAGGATGACACATCATGGAGAAGGCTATGCTCACATCCAGTGTGGGTGCAGAATGTGGCTAAAACTCTGACAGGTTGTAAAGATGTCACGCTGAGGAGCGAGGAGGAACGGGCACTAGCCCCGCCCACAGATAATGGCAAGTGAATGATCTCCGATTGGCTGGCAGAGAGAACTATATGCTGCTTGAAGTTACTTTGTAGAACTTTCACAGTGACTGAAGTCCAAATACCAGTAGCTGTGATAGTTACTTGGTGGCTTGCATTTGCTGTGGGGTCATTATGAGGCGGAAACCTCATGAAAAAATTCCAACCTGGACTGGCCACAGAGAAACCTGAAAGGGAAAAGAAAATTCAGTGTCCTGAATATATATACGTACAATAAAAACAAGGGACGCAATTATGCCAACACATTAATAATTTTGATAATGAAAAATCAGCTGATAAAATGAGCTTATCATCAGTGTTTGTTGTTAGTTACTCTGTTGTGGCTTCTGCCTGGTTCCTTAGCCCTTAATGTCCCCTACGGTATGGTCGCATATTTGTGATGTCATGATACTGCGCGCACAGTAAAAAGCACCATGGCACAGCAATCACAAATGTGGGCTTTCTTTACAGTGTCAGAAGACGACATTTCACTCTGTTAACAACCGTGTTCTTCAGAAATACCACCGGGAGGGAGAAGGACGAGTGTCAACAATACGAATCGGATGAGTCACTTTAAAATTCAACATCATGAAGATTTATGGAAGGGGTACGTAGCAGTCTGTGCGGTTAAACCGAGACCTAGCGTTAATAGCGGCGACTGCAGTAAACGCAAAACCACAGGACTAATGAGAAAGTATTTAAAAGGCAATAGTTTGAAAGAAAATACCTTTGAGGGAAAGAACTTGACAAAATTAGTCGTTTATGTTCAACTTCATGGTTCCTCTGAAGGCCCAGGTTCTTTTATGATTTTAGAGCAAAAAAAAATGCACTTTCAGTTCTACAATTAACAGTTGCCTTTCTAATGGGCACCATTTTATTACTGTAAAGGAAAAATATAATTCCATTTTTGTCAAACAAAAGATGTTACTCCACTTGTTAAGGTGCTGCTGCTAACTGCAATGCAGAATTTTATTGACTGATGTCAACTGGACTCATTTATATGTATGTTTATTTCATTTTATAAAATCATTCAAAATGTTTGAGCTGCTTGATTATCCACAAAATTGAAAAGTTAAAATATAAAACAAATCCAACTATTTCTGCTTTATGCAAACATTGTAATAGTTTGCATGGGTCAGAGTTATATTAGGATGTGTGTACTTAAATTAGTCCATTAGGTAGACAAATAGTTGAAGTTATCTTAAACTTACAATATATTTGTACATTATTCAGTAGTGTCTACATTTTGGGCTAAAGTATGAACTTTTAAATTAATGTATTCTCCAAATCAAGTGTACATATATACATAAAAGTTTGAAAGGTCTGGAAATTATCGGTTATCGGTTAAAATTTCCAGTATCTTGCGTCACTAATAAAAACTGAAAGGGTGTGCACAAAAGATTAACAGATGAGACATTTGTGACAGTAGCTTGATTTACAACTGTAAACTACACACTTGCAGAAGGCTGATAACATCTTGTGTGCAGAGCTATACAGGTTTCCCAGCATGCTAGCTGAGATAAGGCGGGGTGTCAAGTTTCAACAAGCTCAGCAGCCAATGAAGTACCTGTACACGTTCCTTGTTCCTGACTGGGTACACCTGTATTAACGTGCAGAACAACTCCAGTAGTTTCCATGATAACAAGGATCTTGGTGTGGGGAGCAACATAGGAGCAGTGCGTAGGCGACAATCCTGACATACTGCAAACTCAAATGTAAGTACTCTGATGGGACATGGAGCTTGCTAGCCTGGGATAGTGGCAAAGAAACTGCTTACAATATACCGTATGGTTGAGCCGATAGCTGCAAAAACAAGACATGCACATTTTACATATGGTAAGTGAGAGCATGGGTGTCTGGTTTCATTGCTGGCAGCAGAAGCATATGTTAAAATAAGGGTGAAATAAAATTACCTCACCATCTGGGATTATAATCCCAGATGGTGAGGTATGCTTCACTTTTTCATGATTAGTAACATTTATAGGACATGAGGGCAGTTACTATAACACTAAAAATATATATACACATTGGCTTTGGTAGCTTCTAAGGTTTGGATACACAGGCACACCCCAAGCAAAAGTGTACAATTGCAAGTTGTGAGGGTGCTTAAGAATGGTCCAGATTTGAATGTTTTAGGTAAGGGGATGAAAAAAAAGGCAAATGTTCCATGACATATTCAGCGTTGTAGGTCACCAGACGGCGTAGCGTGGTTGGGAGAGTAACCTGAGGATTCCTGGTTCAATCCCCAGCTTCTACCATCCTAGTCACGTCCGTTGTGTCCTTGAGCAAGACACTTCACCCTTGGTCATGATGGGCAGTGGTTGGCACCTTGCATGGCAGCTCCCGCCATCAGTGTGTGAATGGGTGAATGTGGAAATAGTGTCAAAGCGCTTTGAGCACCTTAAAAGGTAAAAAAGCGCTATACAAGTGTAACCCATTTATCATTTAAATGAGGAATATTGGGACATTTCCATAAAAGTCAATGAGCTATACATGTATTAAATAACCCAAGCTACTTAACATACACTTTGTGCTAAATCAGACCGACAGGTTAATTAAGTTTGGGTTAATTATAGCCCCAAGACTAAAATTAAAAGCTTACAAATACTTACTGATGCCCACCAGGCACACCTGAAGCAGGAGGACAAACTGCATCATCTTGCACTGGAGCAAGGACACTACAGTATATCGATTTGTCTTCAAGGGGGATTTATACTAGCGCCATTGTTGGGGGGGACAACAACAAACAAACAAAAAACCGTGAACAACACGCGGCCAGCACGGCACTAGAAATGGCAATTAATGCACCCGGCACAAACAAGCCATATATATTGCTCCAATTATCGCGAGAAGTCACGACACCAGCTGGAGGTAGTTCGGATTAATCATAAATCCCGTTAAATAACCGGATATGTATCATCATGATACTAAAGATGTGTTTTTTTTAATATATAAAAAAAGTACCCTGTAATTCCTCTCACAACAAATTTGTTTCAAAATGAAATGAAATGAAAGGAAAATCACTAATGTTTGAAGTTAAAGTCAACTCCACCGGAAATTGTGGCGAAGTACTCGCAGTAAAAACAGGAAACAGTTGAAGCTGAGTGGTGCAGATTCAGAATGGTCCACATTGCAGGAAGAGTTACGTAGAGATGTTACGCCAGCGCCCATTATGGTGGCTGTGTACATTCCCCTGGTAGGTGAACGAAAACTTTGACCCATGCTTGACTCAGTCATGAAGCAGCGGATTTTTGTCAGGAAACGGGCTCCAGCTGTGGGCAGTGCGTCGCTTTAATGGCAGCGCTACGATGCACTTCATCCAGTTCACCTCGCAAGCTCTGTTGGTATGTACAACACAACTCTTACTAATGCTTTACCATAGTATTTTGCAGTGCATTTTTCATGCTTTCATGCGGTAAACGTATTTTTTTTTTTAAAAAAACCCATTATTTGTTGCAATTTGACATTTTCAAGTTGTTCAGTGTAATACATTTATTACACTGCAGTACTGTAATGATTTAGTGCAGAAAAATGTTTTTTTTGTGCCTCACTTGAGCTGCAGTAGCTAAAGCAGCTTCACTGTTGGTGTCAGAGGTCATACAGGGCCACTTCATCTCTGTAGAATTGATTTTCTTTTCTCTACCTCAGACACTATGGAGGATATTTTTGTTGTTGTTTTATTTGTCTACTTGCAGGATTGTAGAATATACTGTGAGCTGATTTTGATAGAATTGAAAGTGAGCAGATGTGAACAAAGTTACATTCAGTGTAGATCTATTATCAAAATCCATAGCCATGGATTATTTAAAAGTGTTTCCATTATAGAACATGGTAAATGGTAAATAGGTTATACTTGTATAGCGCGTTTCTACCTTCAAGGTAGTCAAAGCGCTTTGACACTATTTCCACATTCACCCATTCACACACTAATGGCGGGAGCTGCCATGCAAGGCCCTAACCACGACCCATCAGGAGCAAGGGTGAAGGGTCTTGCTCAAGGACACAACAAAAGTGACAAGGTTGGTAGAATGATAAATAGATGGGTTATACTTGTACAGCGCTTTTCTACCTTCAAGGTACTCAAAGCGCTTTGACAGTATTTCCACATTCACTCATTCACACACACATTCACACACTGATGGCGGGAGCTTCCATGCAAGGCGCTAACCAGCAGCCATCAGGAGCAAGGGGTGAAGTGTCTTGCCCAAGGACACAACGGCAGTGACTAGGATGGTAGAAGGTGGGGATTGAACCCCAGTAACCAGCAACCCTCCGATTGCTGGCACGGCCACTCTACCAACTTCGCCACGCCGTAAGGTGGGGTTTAAACCAGAAACCCTCATGTTGCTGGCACGGCCACTCTACCAACCGCGCCACGCGGTTGGCTTAATAAAATCTTTATTTATTAAAGATTTTATTATTTTATCATTTATTAAGCCTGATAAAATTGCTTTATAAAATCTAGAGCACACAAACTTTGATCTGTTCCAGAAGACTACAGTGGATCCTTCATATGATTTGTTCTGATTTCAAGATGGGACCAATAGAAATATAAATAATCTGTTCCAGAGACAAAATGAAAAACGTAGAGATCATTTTTCAAGTAACATAATGTTGTGATCGGCTAGTTAAAGGTGCTGTTTTCAACTTCCTCACAGTATAATTTTTCAAAGCAACAATCTTAACAAGAACGTTACCGACCAGGTTATGTTACCATTAGTGGTTTAAGAATACACATTTGTTTGACTATTGTCTATATTTTTTAACAGTTACAAAGTTTATATAATAAAACATTTTAATGGCCCAAATAAAATGATTGGTGTTTACATCAGTCACTCACTCAGTCTCATCAATGTACGCGGAGATAGTGCGTGCACACTTACAAATGCAGTCCAAGAGGAGCAATGAACAATTAGCAGTCATGTTGTTGTTATGATAGAATATACATTCAACGCTAGTTTTCCAAATGGCTATTATTAGCTAAAAACATCCATCAATCCATCCATTTTCCACCGCTTGTCCCTTTCAGGGTCGCGGGGGGTGCTGGAGCCTATCTCAGCTGCATTCGGGCGGAAGCTAATAAACGTGCACGTGGTACGTACATAATTACGTCATTACATATTAGAAGCCAAAAGAGGTAATGTAACGGTGATCAATCCGGATGTCAACACTATCGATACCTAGTATTGTATCAGTATACAAATTATACTAAAGTGATCCATCCATTTTTTACCACTTGTCCTGATTCGATTGATCTTTTTCTTTTTCTTTTTATTATTACAAAATATTTTTTGTCGTTTTTTGTTTAAAACTCGGGGAGTAGGTCTCTGTATACAGGAAGGCTTTGAGAGCAAATCCCAAATGATTTAAATGGGATCGTAGTTTTTGCTTTTGTTTAGATATTGTGCACTAAACGCTTTATTTTGTTAAAAATATGTATGTGGCATTTATTACAAATTGAATACACCATCTGATATACAACAATTCTGGCACATTCTAAATTCAATAAGATACACTATAAAAATGTGTTATTGTGTTTAATTGAGTTACTTGCTACAGTATAAAATATTTTCAGTTCTGTTATCTATTGTTAAAGTATTGGATCACGGCTCGCAATCGGATCGGGGTCTGAGGCCAAAATATCGCACCGGGATCGCAGGCCAAAAATATTTATGAGAACATCCCTAATTGTATCTTTGACATTTCGGTCGGCTTGAGTTTTGTCTACCTTAAACATGATGCTCCTTGTTGTCAGGTACATGACGAGGCAGCCGTTAAGATTTTAGATAGAACTTGATTTTCAAAAATCTTGCTCGAGCCCTTGTGTTATTGTTGTCAACAAAACACAGCACTGGAGCTCCGTCTCCATCTGATAATGTAAAAGTAAATTGAAGCTGAGACCTTCATGTCCCAGTTGGTGATGTTTTTGTCTGAAATGCAGCCTTTATGGTACACCTATTGTATGATTTGTTTTCATGCATCCTGGTGTGTGTTGAAAGTACATCTGCACACACACACTGTACGGAGGATGTGAAGGAGGCAATACAGGATGTACGTGTATAAGGCTGTCATTGTCCAAAACACCAGATCCTCTTAGTGGCTCAACTACTCCTATGAGTAGGGCTCAGTTCCTTGATGAAGGAAGGTTCACTGACATGCATGGCATCAACTGAAGACATGTGAGTGTTTTCCCACTTATCAGACACAATCTAATGTTTCAATGTAACATCTGTATTAAAAATTCTGCCTAAGTATAATGATGCTCTGTCAAAGTAGTAGTAATGTAACAATATGTTTATTATTGCAGTTGATGAAGAACTGTATGGAATCTTACTGAAATCTGTTTTTAACATTTTGGTTCTATCTCATTAGATATTGCTTATAGTCCTTAATGTTATGGTTATGCATCAAACTGGTTGCAATCCCAGATGCCAAGGGTGAATTATAAGCTTTTTTTCATGCATGCATATTTTATTTACTATTAAGTGTTTTAAAGCAATGCCAATTAATCTTTTGCATTCGTTTGTGCATTTTATATTTTCTCAGCACTTGCACTAGTTTTCCAAACTCTGTTGTCGAGTCATTCCGATATGTACCCTCATTAGGAGTTCTTATCACTGGTGTTGACAAACAATAGAGTGCAGCACTGTTACAAGCGTGAGTAGATAACAAAGAAAAACCTTTGTCTCATTTTATTTTTCGTCACTTTTATGTTTTTCCACACTGGATCGTGTATTGAGATAAAACTTTTACCTAAATTTGTCAGATTATTTAGCACAGGGTTTTACAAACTTTTTTTGTTTTAACTGAAGATCCAAATTAAAATTATTTTTGGAGACTAAACTTGCTAAAATGCATATTTTTTTTCCATTACATTGATATATACATTTAGATGAATAAAAAAACCCACAAGAACCATAAAAGGTAAGTGCTCGAGAAAGCCATAAATGACAAGATACATGTTGTCAAACAGCGCTCAAACAAGTCCATATACAATGACTTTGAAAATATTTAATTTGAAGTGTTGTTTCATGAAATATTTTGTCATTAGACAGTTTATTGCTCTATTAATACAACATTTTAATCAGACAGCACATTTGAGGATATGCAACTGTGCATCATATCTGCAATGTCGTCTGCAACGACCAAACGTTTATGGACAAAAAGGCAGGGCTTGACAAAGCTGCTTCTACAAAAAGGGACAATTTAACTTATTGCCTTTACATAAATGGTTTGCCAGTTTGTTAATCTATAAAATAGCTCCTAGTGTTTGATAAATCTTTTAATCAGATAAATCTCACTTTTGAATTATGATTAATCACACTAAATTACTTGCTTGCATAATTTACATCAACTTCAAAACTTGGTAAACATATTATCCTGTCCCAGCTGGGTGTATTTTGAAGTGACATTTGTCACAGACCACACAACTCGTAGTCTCGTCACTCATCTTTGCACTGGTGTATACTGTAAACATTGATCTGATCACTGAACGTATTGTAATGATGGGTAAAATTACGTCTTAGAGAGTGTGTGGTACACTCAGCAGCTGTATTGACACTGCACTGACACTGTGTTAGTGTTTCATAATGGCCATCCGCCATCTACTGGGTTAAAAAGTCACTGCAATTGATCTGCAACTACAATTAATAATTAGTAAATACAATTGTTTGTGTTTATTTATTTTTTTAACTAATAGCTGCACTGAAGAGAATATTAAATGCGTAACTCTGGTCAACGAGCTAAATAGTAAAGCGGAAAAGAAGACAACATATATTTTCTTAAAATGTCTATATTTTACTGTATGCGTTAAGTTAAAGTACCAATAATTGTCACACAAACACTAGGTCTGGCGAAATTATTCTCTGCATTTGACCCATCACCCTTGATCACCCCCTGGGAGGTGAAGGGAGTAGTGAGCAGCAGCGGTGGCCGCGCCCGGGAATCATTTTTGGTGATTTAACCCCCAATTCCAACCCTTGATGCTGAGTGTCAAGCAGGGAGGTAACGGGTCCCATTTTTATAGTCTGGATGTAACGTTATTGTAAATACCGTTGTATTGCCGTTTCAAAGTCTTCACACCAATGCCGTGACGTGTGACTGTATCAAACGAAAGCTTGGTGAGTGTAGTTTTTTTATGGCGTTTTAGCACTGGCCAGGTCTGAAATAAACTACCTCTCCCAGAATTCTGTGCGCAGCCTGGGACCGCCATGCTATGCCATAAGCAGGAAGTGAAGTGTCGTAGTAGATAAGGGGAATTGTTTTTTTTTGGACATTTCCTGAAAATGTCATCAAAATCTGTCTATAATTGTTTGAGTTATGTTGCTAACAAACCAGACATGGCAAAAATATAAACTCTTTGGTGGAGGTAAGAAAGTTTTGTTTTCGTTTTGAGCATTTCCAAGACGACACCGCCAGTCAGGGAATTCACAAAAAAACAAAACTGTACATCGGGGGAATTAAAAGTAAAAAAACTACTTGACTGTAGTCACTTAGAAAATATATTTTAAGCCAGAGAAGCTAAACATCTATTTGTGAGGTATTTACATTATTTAAATGGTTAGTTAACTTTTCCGAGAAACAGCATTTCCCAAACTGAAATAAAAACATGTCTGCTGTAGAGCAGTGTTTTTCAACCTTTTTTGAGGCAAGGCACGTTTTTTTCATGAAAAATTCCGGCGGCACACCACCAGCAGAAAACGTGAAAAAATGAAACTCCACCAGGTCGTCGTGCCTCATTTTGAGTTTGTTGGTGTTTTCCTGTGTAGTGCTTTAGTTTTTGTCTTGCGCTGTTATTTTGGTGGCCCTTCCTGTTTTGTTGGTGTTTTCCTGTAGCAGTTTCATGTCTTCCTTTGAGCGATATTCCCCACACCTGCTTTGTGTTAGCAAGCAAGGCTATTTAAGTTGATGCTATCCTTCTTTGTGTGGACATTGTTGATTGTCATGTCATGTATGGATGTACTTTGTGGACGCCGTAAGTTTTTGCTGTCGTCCAGCATTCTGTTTCTGTTTACTTGGTAGCCAGTTCAGTTTTACTTGTGTTTTTGCATAGCCATTCGTATGCTTCATTTCCTTTTCCTTATGTTAATTTTTGGTTTAAGCGAAATATACGTTTTTACCTGCATATTGTGATCACAACAAACCATCCTCGTCTCACCCGACACATTTCGACTTTTACAAAGCAATTACCAGCTGCCACCTACTGACATGGAGTATTACGTGGTTTAGCCTGCCGAGTTCTAAACAGCACAAACACTAAGCAACGGCACATTATTTGCAGATTATAATTATTGATTTGAAAAAAATATTTTTGGGACCAATTAGGTGAAGTTGCATAATTTCCCACGGAGAGGACACTGCTTCTCAACTGAACATTATTGTTTTACACTTGCTATACTGAGTGTTTACATTGCCACTTTATACACATCAACTGTAAGTTATTTTTAAATATTTCTTGAAACAGTAGATGTTCTTGCACAATTATTAGCACTTAATAAAACATGTTGTAGTTTTGAAAATGATTAGAACATTTGAGCATTGTATTTGTGATTTTCAATTACAGTAAGTGTGTTTATCCTAAACATTCCTGCCGCTTCATTTTACGCACTATGGCATCTTTTTTTTTTTGACATACTGTATACCACAATAATTTCGCACCATGGCCTTAATACTGTGATAATTTTCATGAGATTTGGATACCGTTACATCCCAAGTGTCTATAATTGCAAATTATATTGAATACAAATTGCTGGTCGGTCTGGGGAATTTGGCTGGCGTTCATGATTGTCACTCACTGCTGTCCAAATTGTACCTCATTGTAATCTCATTTTGCAGTCGTTTTGTTGTTACGATAAGCGAGACTAGGAATATTAGAATAAATAGTTTTGGGTGCCACATGAAGCTAAGGACTGGGGTGCCAGACTTTTTCCTTCACCATAGTCTTATTTTGCATATTCCGGATAACCAGCGCCCTCTACAGTACACAATTTGATTTTGGTCCATTTATGTTGTCAAAGTTTCAGAAGTGTTTTGCTGTTCTAAAGGACTTAATCAAAAAAGCTAGTTAAAGATAATCTTTATAACAGCACTCAATTGTTTTTAATGAATCTGCTGTAAAAATGGGAATTTTCTTTAAACTAAACTCATAGGCCACTAGATGAATAGCCCAAATGATGAGAAAGTGAGGACATAAAATGGAATCTTTTAGTATTCCCAATAGTATAACTAACTAAGTTGAACAGATGACTCTTGACTGCATCTGAAGTGAACAAGCTACAAAACACCATAGTTACATTAATCACATTAACAAAAAATGTGTAACTGCCAAAAAGAAGAGGACTTGAAGGAAAGCCTAGAGGAACGCCTCAGTTTTGTAAATCACAAGTTTGGACCCCAGTGTTCTGTTTGCTAGCAATGTTAAAATGTCAATGCAAGGATCTGTCAAGGTGTTTACAGTGGTCCAAGTTCCTCTATATAACAGAAGCGCTCAAGTGTTTTTAGAAATTTTGAACTGAATTCGGGAACGGGATTTGGCCCCCAGACCATCAGTTGAATAGGGTAGGCTATACATTCAATGATGGCTAACGTTGGTAAATAAACTTTGCTAAATGGCTATCATTAGCTGACCACACACAAAGCTAATGCTGTGCTTATGTGTTTCGTACGGGCGTGGTTTACGTCATGCACGTGCCAAAAGTCGGAAAAAGTCTGCATTTTAGGCTGTCAACTCTCTGGAAAGTTAGCTTCCTCTAGGCTACTTAAACTTTAATGCATTGAATTTGACAGCCTGACTTTAAACCCAAGTTTGGTAGCTCCTTATGTAAATGAATACAAACCAAATGTATGTATGGGAAAAGTGCAGCTTTCTTTTTTTTTCAGCACTGCTCCCTAGTTTTATGATGTGTAGATTTATCCACGATGATCTTTGAGTCTGTGTCCGGAAGGCAGCTGGTGTTCCTTTATTATAACCAAGACATTCGCAGTAAATTGGTTTGTAAATTAGGTCCTGTATCAGAGAGGAAATTCATTCGCCATTCAAATGTACAAGAATGTATTAACCAGTTTGAAAACGCTGCAGGCATCACAAGCCATTTTGATACAGAGGCAGTGGTCTGCCTTGATAAAAACTCTTTAAATTGAACCAGTTTATTATTTCAGGCAAAGCGACTCAGAAAAGTAATTTGGAGGTAGTTTTTATTTGCAGTGTCTTAGGTTGTTTGTATTTGGAGAGCTCCCGCAGCCATTCTGAGGCCGCAACAGCCCCCTCTACACACCCTCCCCGATCGACATCTGTTGTGTGATTAACGTCTTTATTTTCCAGTATGGCCAAACTAATAGTTTGCGATACTGTTCTAATTTAGCACATAATCTTGATGTGGTCTGCACTCATTACTGTGTGGCCCTGCAGGGGAGACAAATTGAATTTTTGCAGACGCCAGCATCCATGGCAGCAGAATACATTTTCAACAGAATGTGTTTTAAGGATTGTTCTGTTCGTCTCTTATGTTTTCACTTCAATTCACCAAGTAGTCATTAGAATGTAATTCCTATAAAATGAGCAAGGGACTGTAGCTGCCGTCTGCAGATGTGCGATAGATGTAATGTGGGTTACATTAGTTCTTTCCGCACGGTCATTAAGAGCCGGGGAAACCAAACACAATGGGTATAGCTAACAATGAACACTGGGCACAAAGGTCATCGGCGAAGTTCCTTCTGTATTACTTACACAAGTGACTATTAGTTCCTGATCCCATGCAAACCTCAATGACCCGATACCACCAGCGAGGCTTCATCTGGGATTTCCACTGGAAGAGAGGTCATTCCCATGCTTTCCTTTTTTTTAAATATCAGCCGCTCGTATTGTGTTGGGTACAGCTGCAGGCATTGTTTGGTGACATGCAAAACAGCTGCGTTTTACATCTTTGTGGTGCAAAGGTACAGTTAGTTAAGGACCCTTTTCCACCAGGAAGTGCTCCCTTAAGAATTGCTGCCAGTGTGTGTCAGTTTGACTGGTAAATGTTTGTTCACCTGAAAGCTACTTTGTCTTCCCTCGTACAAATTACATTAAAAAGGAATAGTATCACTTGTTTCTTTTTATGAGGGAAATTGTTTAAACGTCGCTCACAGAACACTTGATTGTGCAAAGGAGAGGACAATGTCAAATAGCTACTTGTTGACAGCTGACTGTGACGGAATTTGTCTGTTTTTTGCTGAGCAGTGTGGGAAATAAGGCTCTCCTTCTCTGACCCTCGCACGCACCTGAAGTTGCAACGTAGCCTTGCGTGCAGTCCCCGAGACTAGTATAAACAGTGTGAGTGGGATTTTTTAATTTTCCACTGACTGGTTACGTGATCCTGAGACTTACCGCCCCAAACAAGACCAATAATAGGGATCATTGAAGCTTTCCATCACACTACTGTTCCAAACCAGAAACAGCAGGGTTTCACACATATGAAAACAGATATTTTTAACTTGGCCTTTCTCTCCCCAGCAGTATTTGAAGATGATGCGATTGTTGCTCCTGTGTCTGCTGCTGCCTACCACTACTGGTGAGTTCTCATCTCTGTGCCGCTTGCTGATAAACATCTAATCAGGCTCTGTGTGCCGCCAACATGTTTTTCTCATCTGCCCACATACTCAACAGTACTGTATGTAAATCGGCCACATGTACAGTACACACCACATTCAGTCACAAATAATAGTAACTTTAAAAGCCCTGTATGCACAGGTAATGTACCACTGAGGCCCAGCTCAAGGTCTCCATATATAATGCAGATCATATCAGTGATTTACTCATCTTGAGCCAAATGGACAAAGTTGAACAATGTGAACTAATGCCTTCTATTATTTACAGTTTTTTCAGATGAGTTTGAAGGATCAGCCGGTGATGGTATGTATTGCATCTGCATCATTCTGTTGTCATGATAGTATCAGGAACTGCCAGGAAAACTGCAGATCATTAAATGATAAATAACTATGTTTCTATTGCTACAGTATATGTTTCTGTCGTTCATTATTGATGCAGAACTTGTTTGTTTTCAATATATACTTCCTTTTAGAGGATCCAGCTGACATATTAGCTTCCCATGTTTCTTCTCGTCCTTTGTCTCGCTATTGTCAGTTCCAATGTTTCTCTCTGGGGCTGTTATGTGTCCCTTGGGTCATGTGACAAGTAGTTAACAAGGTCACAACAGGCATGTTTAACATCGACATGTGCAGTTGTTGTCAAATAGAGACTTGTGCTTCAGTGACGACTGGTTAGAAAAATATACTTAAAAGTTTGCATCTGCAGACCACTGACACTTTATGTATGATGTGTTGCAAAAGATCACATATGAGGTTTTCTCATTTCCACTATCTCTCTCCTGTATTTTCAGTTTTCTCGTGTATTTTCTCTTGCACCCACACCTACACAGTCTAATGAGTTCCAAGGCAAGAGCAGAATCCACAATTCTGCCTTCATATACGTATATTGCTATATGTTATTGGAACATGCTGTAAATGTTCCAATAATATTTATTTAAACCTTAAAAATGACAGGCCATTAAATAGAAGCAAATCATTGAAATGGTTGATATTCAACTTTATCTTTGTCTTAAAATTGACCAAGTGTGTGTGTAAAACACAACAGCAACAGAACCAATGTCGTAACACCCCTGATGAGTTCATTTTAAACAGCAATACTGAAAGTGTAATATGTGGGAGTTTCACGCCAATAGCGGAGTTGCGCAACCAACATTTTAAAGTATGTGCAGAGGTAAATAATGTTGTTGGGCACTGACCACTTATGATACTTCCAATGCAGCTACTTCCATCGTGTGGAACAAATTTAAAAAACACACTAGTACAGTATATTGACTACAGCCACAGCTGTTAATACTAATGGCACTAATAGAGACCCTTTCTTTTGATAACCACACAGTCGGTGACTATAAGAAACTCACCAGTTAATTAATTATAGGACTTAATTATAGCATTAACAGTATTATTGTGGTAGCATTGGTGTGAAATAGAATACTGGACGCACCTGTCACCATGATGCAGCTTACACCACTGCAGACTACAATACTGTATTGTTTGTCTTTTGATTGTGAACATGTACCTATGCTACGCCCAATGTTTATCTACATTCTGAGCACTTTGCTAAAGGCCTGTCTTTAAAGTGTTTTTCCTGCATTCACAGGTCTGGATGATGAGGATTCATTTGAGGAAAATGGTGAGTTGATTACCTCAGTTCCCAGTAGTGTGAGAAGGTCTTTGTGTTTGCGTCACTCATGCAGACACTGTAATGGCAGGCGTCCAAGGGAGAGTACTGGAAGGTTGTGGCCCCCGCAGTTGTTGTCATTAATCTGTGTGTACAGGTCGTTCTCGACCAACAGGGTTGTGCGAACAGCTTTGGTCCCAGATGACTTTCCGTAGTCTCATCCCATCCCCCATTACACCCTGAATGAAATCAATTAGCTCCCTATAGGAGCCCTGAGGATTGTGCCAAAAGGCCAACGAACATTTCGACATCCCAGCCATTTCTCCCGCCGCTCAGCTAATCAACATTGGCATTTTCATTCCCTCTTTACGCCACTCTGTGTCACTCCTTATCTTGGCGCTGATAGACATTTGATGGAATTACAGATCTGTTCACACCCGGGCCTGATGCCACTTGATTCGTACAGAAGACTCTTTGGAAAAAAAATACAATTTCCTTGTATGCACTCACAAAGCTGCCACTATCTTGCTATGGCACACATTTTTCTCCATTTCCTTTTGAAATAACTTAAGCTTGAGAAACCTTCTCCCTGTTATTGCAAAAGTAATAACACTATTATGTTTATTTTGTAAATAAGATATTATGGTCATGAGTATGGTGCTAGATATTAGTTGGACCCTCCCTAAATAGTAACCTACCTATATAGACTAGTCCAAACAGGAACACAATCTTCAAAACAAAAATGAGCATACAGTGCAACCACTAATGTCAAACACAATTGCCAAGTTGTTCTAAATCGCTGTAGATTTTTTTTTTAATGTTGCATATGAGGAATTAACGGGAATTAACTTAATCTAAATTCAAACTGTTGCCATCATGAAGCCTTTGGTAACTGTACATACAATGTCTTGGTTAACATTTTAAAGTGCCACAATATACCCACAAAATAATGAAAATAAAACAAAGCAAAATTACTCATCTTTTAAAGACGCATGACAGAGGATGAACAGGATGAAGCAATACGGTCACCTGGTGGCGTTTTATAGGTATGCTGGAATTAATAAGTGTTACGACTTTCGGTCCAAAACTTTTTAGAAAAATAAAATACATAAAAATAAATAATACAAATGATATTTATAATATGAATATTAAACAAATGTAATATATATGTATGTGCTGGAATAAATATTTTTATCATTTGTTATACATAATAAAAATGTAATATATACTGAAAACACATGACAGAGGACACTGTCACCTGGTGGCGTTTTATAGATATTGCCTGAATTAACAAGTGTTACCACTTTCTGTCAACAAGTTTTAGAAAAATCAAAGGATTTACGTCTACTAAAACATGCAAACTTGATAGCGCACATAAAGCTGATCTACTAAGCTTGTTCGTTGAGGATTACATACTTTAAATGAACAATGTAACAAAAGCGATCCATTTAGCATGTTTGCCTTCATGTACAGTATATGCTGTTATCCAGAACAGCCACAATATTGAGAGATGCACATATGCTCATTTAGCGCTCACAATGTGATTTATCAAACCTGAAATTGTTTGCGGCCGCTGTTTTCATGGCTTTATTTAGTATGTTTGGAAGGTACGGACAAACTGGCACAGTTACGCACAAATGACTATGTGAAGGAGAGAATGAGTGTGTGTCAACATATCTGTCAGAAATGTAAATAGCCATTTTATAATGTTACATCTGCTGGATGACTTAAGGGGCTGATTTAAAATAAATTCAATAAATTTTTTGGGGTGTTTGTTTATTGGCGTTTTTATTTTTTCATTTTGTGTTGTCATCTTGTCCTGCAGAGATTATAGAGTTCCATGACAGAGGAGGTTCTGGCACATTTGTTGACAAAACCAAAGGGGAAGAAGACCCAACAGGTGATTAAATCAGCAGAAGAATATAACTCTCCGGGCAAATATGTATTTGAGCATCAGACGTCATATGAGCTGACACAGCTTCCTGGTGTTTTTGTCTTTTAGATCAGTTCACTCTGATCGTCATCGTTGTAGCTGTGAGCATGTTGGCTCTCTCTGTTGCAGCTATAGTTGGTAAGTGTTGTACTTGAGAGGAAGCGGGTGTTTCAAGTCCACTGGTGACAAGCTCTTCAATGTGTGGCTGAAATCCCTGCGTGCCATGTAATATTGTGAAGAACTGAATAAATGTATGCTATGTATGTGACATGTTCCCTTTCTGTCTTGCAGCTGTAATATTAGTCAGACGCCGCATGCACAAACAGCAAGGGTAAGGTCGCATTTCTTCACTGTCAAGCTTGCATTTTTATTTTCTATTTGTTATATATATATATTTTTTTATTGTAGCTGTTGAATGGCTCTGCTATGCAGACTATTTTAGTGTGTGTCAGACACAATGGCTGACCCACTTTTATGTGAAGTTAGCCTGCAGGTGACCGAACCAGTCTGGTGGCTAACAGTCACCCTGCTGCCTTTGCCCATTTGGCCCACATTACCCAACACAGCAGCCTCGAAACCAGAAAAAAACACCTAGGTGGCAAATTGAAACCAGCTTTCACCTTTCCAAGCCTGCTTGGACTTGCTAAGCAATTACTATCTCAGCCTGAGGTCTTCATGCGTCACCCTGGAGCACACCCTGCATCTTCCCCATCTTAAACGGTTAGCACCACTGGTCTCACGTGACCAAATCGGACAAGATCTAACTTGTTCTACAGCTAACCTCATGATGGACCTTAAACACGTTTTGTTTTTCCAAATACATCGACCGTGTTCTAATGATAATGTTTCCTATCAGCAGTCACCACACCACAGCCTGAAGTGTTTTATTTGTTGTTTCGATAAAGTGACAAACATTTTTATGCTGATAATCTTGAAACATTGGTCAGGTCACTTGCAGATGTCAGAATGAAATTGTATCAGTTGACTGAATAATGCGTCTGATTGTGTCTGCTCATTTAACTGGGAATGCCCCAAATCACACAACAAACTGAAGTCCTTTCAAAATAATTGCAGTTTGCCTATTTCACACTATCTGCACATTTTAGTGCACCATATTTTGATCTAAAAGTAGGCTGTTATTAACGGACTCTTCAAACAATGCGACTTGAAAAACCCAGATACAGTAATTTAAATAGTGGACATGCAGTATTTAAATAAACAGAAAGGGAGCAGCAGTACGCCTAAAAATAATTTGGGATTTTTTTGTGTGAAAGTAACTAATGCTACTTTAAAACTGTCCCATTTCTTAGCCTCTTCTGTTTTTTGCCTGTGTTTTTGCTGGATATACAGCTTGCTTTACCTGCCACTTCTACATCCTAAAAAAATATTACATTCGCAACAATGTAATCAATATTAAAAGTATTATTATTTTTTACCAGTTTTTTTGTATTAATAATTTTATTTAATCGCACATTTTGTAGAATTACACTAAAAATACAAAAAGTAAATTACCAATGCTGTGTCTCAAATCGAATATGTCTGTACTTACATTATGTTTATTATATACACTGGCTTCTTAGTTCCTGAGGCCTGACATTTTAAATTGTGTAGTTCTGTACCAAATCCATTACATGACCATCGTAGTATTGAGCTGCTTCCTCTTCTTTTTTTCTCTTTTTTAAAATTTTGAATTCAAACCACTCAAATTAGTCCCTCTCTTTCCCTTACGCCACATAGCCAAGATGGTGATGATTGAAGGTGATTTGGATCATAGACATATACAATAGAGACTCACGGATTGGCCAGTTCATACGCCATCTTGCGGCAGTCATTTGTCAAGACTACAGCAGCAATACGGTACATAACCTATGTAACTGAATAGTTCTTCATATTTTTGACATGAACTACATCATGTGATGGTTCTCAATTTCAACTTAAAAGAAAACTGTATTCTACAATGTTATCATTTCATTTAAAATATGTTTTCCCTATTTCCCCTCCACGATTGCTACCAGGGCTGCTGCCACTCCCAATACGCAGATCGCACATTGTGTGTCGAGCCTTGCAATCCGTGGGGGAAGAAGCGCATGTAAATTGAAAATTAATGAATTACAGAGAGCTTCTCATGAAATGTTACCGCCATCATATTCCTAGCCTCTTCCTGCTGCGTCAGTGTTGGTGCTGGTCTTGTAAACAGTTGTACGGGGTTCGAATCTCGGTTGGAGATGTCAGTAAGAATTGCAAATTCATGTTTCAATAATATCAACTTTATTTCGCACAAAAATTATTAATTTCATTTTCATTAATACATTTTAATACAAAATGAATCACATAGTACTTAGATCTGGTTAAAAAAAAAGTAAAACAATTGTTTCCTAGATATAAGTGTGGAAAAATTAGGGCCCCAATTTAGCGGGGGGCAGCTCTGCTTACTACTATACATATGCTGCATCATTAACTACAAATCTATGAATATTTTGATTCTTGACAGCCACATGAATGTGAAAGTTAGTGCAATTTCATCATAAAACACATTGCTCTCACATTGACTTGTACTTGTTGATGGGGGGGGGGGTTTGACTGCCCCAAAATGGCGCCCGTGTTGACGTAGCAAAGCAGTGGGCGGGCACAGGCGTCACTGGGGTCTATACAGTACGTCTGTGGGTAGGATCCATCGCTGTACACTCACTATTTGAGGTGTGTTGAGTGCAACATCTGGGCAATGTCGGCGCACTACGTTTTGGCGTACTTGTCTACGTGAACCCACTTGTGCACTCAAAATGCTAAGCAAGTGCATGAATTTAGACACAGCCAAATAGGTAAAGGGGGGGGTAGTGACAAGGGCAGGGCAACACACTTAAACCAATAATTGCTTTACTGTACATGTTTAGTAGGACAAGTACGAGGTAGTCATAATTGTAAGATAGGGCTTTTTACACCCAAACTTTGCTTATTCAATTGAATGAAGCTCTGGTGGCTGGTGTAATCCATGATTCGCAAGTTGTGTCGACGGGGTTACACATTTCTGAGTAGACGGGGGGATCTTAGAACATTTACTGAGCCGTGTCCCAAGTCAAGTTTGAAGGGTTACATTTCTCTGCAGGATTATTGCCTGCCTCCTGGTCTGCAGTGTGTGTGTGTGTGTGTGCGCGCTTGTGTGTTTGTGTTTGCTGCTGATTGCTCTGCTGAAAAGACGCTTAATCACACAGCAACCTTTGGCTTGTTGGATCAACAGTGGCTTGCCAGGTTTTTAAGTCTCACCCGGGGTGAGCTGTGTTTAGAGACGATGCAGCCTCTGTGCACCTGTCACAGCCCCGTCGTTTGAGACAGACATGTGTTTCCCAAATTCCGACACACAGATGTGTCCTTGTGTCACTAAATGGAGAAACGGCCTAAAAATAACTAGAAAATGACATGTTTGCGTTTGCTCTGTCTCAACTAATCTGTCTGTTTTGCCCCGTCCTTCTTTCTGCTTTAGGGTCTATTCTGTACCTACAGAGCAGGACCAGAAAGGGGCAGTCTAGTTCCTGGCAAAGCAGCAACTCTGGAACATGCATGCAAGAAAGAGCGTCTCACAAGGTTCTATGATCTCATCAGAGGATTAGACTCCTTCAACAGCTCTGTTTATTGCTCATACAAAAGAAACTATCAATCCATAAGCAATCCCATAATATATTCCATTCTTGCCTCCGTCTCTACTGTTTGTAACACAATTTAGGACATTTGGAACGTATTCAAACCTTCTAATTGGATTCTATTTACGGAATCTAAGCAAATAAGGCTCAATGCGTCTTTTGTTTGCACTGTTGGAAATACTCTCGTTTTATCAGCATAAACAACAATGTTTTGTTTGGTATACGTGAAGCAAACCTATTCGTGTAAAGTGGTCGTTGACTGAGACTAAACATGCTAATCCAAAGTAAGACACCGACAAGAGGTCCACACTTGAGTCTCCTGTTCGCTGTCTGATATTTTCTCTTCCCGAGCCATTTCGGCTGACAGCAGGCTGTGGATTAGATGATAAAAAGTGCCAACCACCCAAGTCTTCTTCTCCTTCTCAGCCACTCCAACAACTGTCAGGGTAAACACCCGCTTGCAATGTGGCAAATTAATCGACCACCATGAATGTGGATGTTTACTTTCCTCTTTTTTTTTCCTCTTTGTTTTGGAAAGTTCTCCTTTCAAAGTGGTGCATGTTGTAAATAGCTGTGTGACTTCTGAGGAGGCAGGCTAATGGCCCACGGTGGTGGTGGTTTGAAAATGTGGTAAAATGAAATCAAATCTAATGGATGATTGGGGAAAATACCAACAATAGCTGGGTTCTCGCTGTACAGAGCGTGATGTTTCCCTGCCGTCGTCTTAGGCCAAATCAATCTTTGCCGGAAGAGTAAAAGCTTTCATTTCATATGCGTGTTTGTTCCCATACAGAAGGTGACGGGGAAGGTGTTTTTTGTAACACTTTTAAGTTGTCAAACAGAGTGTAATGAGCGGTTCCTTTGAATTATATCAATAACACAGAGAATGGACTTCAATGGACACAAAAAAGAGCTCGCCTCTCATGCAGCAAATACTAACAAGATTAGAACATTGTTGTATTTCTGTAAATGCTTGAATTATAGTCTGCTGGTTATTGACAAACTGTAAGAGGGTGGGTGTTAGTTCCCACATTAACCCTTTAACTGTGTTGAGGATAGCTCATTTTATGCAAAATCTTAAAAAAAAAAGCTGACATAATTAATGGCAATTCAAAGGGTTAAAATAAAAAGAAACAATTACATGTTTGCTATTTTTATTTAGGACTGAAGGTGATTGAGAGGTCTGAGGGGAAAAAAGCAGAAAGAGAATATCAATCCAAACGTGTTTTATACACGCTTAACTCTCTGAGGCCTTTTTCATCCTGAATGCTACTCAATTGCCATTAAATTAAGTAATCCCCAGACGGTATGATTTGTAGTGCATGAGAAAGTCAAAAGGGAAAACATGGCTGTTTTTTACTACATGGTCATTTATTAACAAGTACCATAATTTCACAGCTATATTGCGCACCCACCTAAATTTTATGTTGTACAAGTATTGGCTGACAAGTCTATAAGCCGCATGTGTACACATTAAAACATTAAATATTTACACAAGTGCTTGTGTTAATTTTCAAATTTAACAAAGGACATTGCCTGTAAGACGGCATACAGTAGCCTACCGGAGCCTACTCATCGTTGTCCTCCTTTGTTGCGAAAGTCGTGTTCATCGGTGGTTTGGCCTTTCGAGCCCTGTTAGTGATGGTAGATTTCCGTTCCTTTTTCGAGTGACGGGTTTATCATCTTTGGCTGTGCTGTGTGTATTGTGTCTTTTCTTCTTCATTACGACGGTAAGTCCATAACTTGATAAATGGCGGACTGAATGATTGTGTGAGTACATTTGATTTAATGTGAGCAGCTTCATTGGTTCACTGTGAGTGGTCTGATGTGACAAGGCTATGTAGTCCAACAGAACCAATGTTGTTATACCAGTAACTGTTCAGCCAGCATTAATAGTGCTGATCACTGTTGAATTCTGATCACTTATACTACAGATGCTGTTACTGTCATCTTGTGGAGTTATCACAGGCTACATCCGAAGGTTACCTACAGCCACAGCTGTTAATGGCAATGTTTTTGACCAGGCGATAATGAAATACCGTCATTTGCTTTTCTAGGCAATAATTGGAGCATTTACAGTAGTCACTAAGGTATTAGGTGTAGATGAGGCTAAAAGTAGATCTATGTGAAATACAATGATCAAATACTGCAACAAAACACCGTATAAGCCAATACATTTTCACGATTACAGTAAGTCTCTGTTTTTTTTTTCAAGCAAAAGTGAGCATGCTTGAGTATTCCCCACACGTACTGTTCAAAGGTTTGAAGACGGGTTCTCATGCTTTTGAATGAGAAAATGTCTAAACTTTTGACCAGTGTTATTCCACATTTAACAAAAAGTCAATACAACCAATTGCAATATAAACCATTTCACATTTATACCTGCACACGTGCATAGTTACTTTGTATTCAATATTTGTGGCAGGTAAAAACCAGCTTGTGCATATATCTAACATATCTTAGCCAAGCTAGTTTTTTAAGTAAACTGTCTTAACACTTTCTCAACATATTGTAGCTTTAAATGTCTGTACAAATTCACAAAGCAATATATTTACATTATGACCTTTATTTTATACTGTGTATGCTTGTGTCTATGAAATTGTGATGCCTTCTACTGCTTACTTAGTGTTTGTCAGTTTAGCAAAAAGATTGTAAAATACTTGTTTAAATTTTTAAGTATTTGTACTTTGGTATCAGTTCATTTGTGCCAACATTTTTAGTAACTAGTAGACCAAACCAACAACAAAAACAAACATTTCATAGCAGATTTGGAAGCAAAGAGCTCAAATCAGTTGGAAAATGTACTGTATGGAATTGATTATGCCATTAAATGTTTTTAAAAATGTTTTCCCCCTTTTTCTTTTTTGCCTCATGTTTATTGCCATGGTAAAAGTAACATGTCCGTCACTCGGGTACTTTTTTCATTAGCGTAGAACCACTTCGATTTTCCTAAACACAATAAAATGACCAGGTTCTAATTTTCCATCCTAAAATGAAATAACATGACAAAAAGTGAATAAATGTCACTTTATTGCCAGTATTACACTTTTCTGTCTGGTTCTGAATAGACAAATTCAGTTCTATTTGTCATTTTTCAACACATCCTTTCCAGCATTTTTATGACAGTATCTCTTCTTTGCTCCTGTCAGTATGACCTGGAATGTAGACACATCAACATTATTTTAACAATATGCAATCAATCACTAAATATTAAACATTATCTTAACAAAATGCAATCAATCACTAAGTATGAAAGCAAAACAAACCCCTTTTTTGTAGCAATTAGACTGTCACGATTTGGATCATTTAGTCACAGAAAACATGCTCGTCAGCATTCTGTTCATGCAGTTGCTTCAAGTGATGGATTATGCGTCATACGTCATTCAGTGCTGTGATATGAATTACTCCACCCGTGCGTCATATAAGCAGATAGCTTTCATGCATACTTGAACTCTATTTTACTCCAAAAATCACCCGGTCAGCAGTAATTTAGCACAATCAGAAGAGTCTGTAAAACAAATTGTAGTTCTTACTTTGATGACCTCTTGCAGCACTTGGGCAGCCGACAGACTTTATCACCTACACGGAGCAGATTGAGTGCAAGAGTTGACGAGAAAAATGTGAACGTTAATCACAAACTTAGTCGTCAAATTATCTTACAGCCGAGGATGAAGATGCCAATCAGGAAGATAACCGCTGCAACGGACAGGCCAGCCTTTCGCAAAGTTGCGTGATCTGAAGGAACAAAAAATAAAAAGACCAAGTAGTCTTTCAATAATAAGTTGATTGCATAAGACGGCAGCACCAGAACCAATGCTGTAATAGCAACAGCCGCAGTGCTGAGTTCATAGTAAACAACTGTGTAGCTTTTACAGATTTACTTTATCTAAAAAGAGACAATAGTTAAAATGTTGCCTGTAAATATGTGAGATTAAAGCCAACTGTGAATTTCCATCACCAATTTGTCTGCGGATAGGTTGTATTCAGACATGTGATTTATCAACAAATGTGAACGAAGTCATGAGCCACTAAACCAACATGGCTACTCTGTAGCTAACAGAATGTGACCTATCTGAGTACGCAAGGGGCCTAGATCTTACCACTAAAAGCAAATACAAGCAAAAGATGCAAACTATGCAATAGAATCTATCCCTATCCTTTACCAAAATAAGATTTGTCGAGTGATCTGAAGTATTAACTGTCAGCCAGGTTCCCAGACATGTGGAACTATCTGGTGTGCCAGACGTCATTCTACACAAAAAATCAGATTAAAACTTGGAAAATCGGTCGATCATGTCAATATTGGCACACGAGCTTGTGACCACAGCGCCGCTATAAATAGTTTAAATATTTAAATCATGACATGTAAATGTAATACTGTTGGCGCTTTTTGGATGTTTTTTATTGGGTTTTATGGGCGGAATAGAGGACTGCCATTGGCTCCACTGTAAGCTGACTTTTATTTCTGTTTATTTCCGAGTTAGAATGCATAAAAAATTGTGAACGATAGGCAAAATTCCCAAAAAAGTGCAGTTCCCCTTTTTAAAATGGGGGTGTATTAGTGCCCAAGACATGGGCAACTTACACATCTGTGAAGGCGCCATTAATGCTGATAGGTACATACAGGTTTTGGAGCAACATATGTGGCCATCCAAGCAACGTTACCATGGACGCCCCTGCTTATTTCAGCAAGACAATGCCAAGCCACGTGTTACATCAACGTGGCTTCATAGTAAAAGAGTGCGGGTACTACACTGGCCTGCCTGTAGTCCAGACCTGTCTCCCATTGAAAATGTGTGGCGCATTATGACGCCTAAAATACCACAACAGAGACCGCCGGACTGTTGAACAACTTAAGTTGTACATCAAGCAAGAATGGGAAAGAATTCCACCGGAGAAGCTTAAAAAATGTGTCTCCTCAGTTCCCAAACGTTTACTGAGTGTTGTTAAAAGGAAAGGCCATGTAACACAGTGGTGAACATGCCCTTTCCCAACTACTTTGGCATGTGTTGCAGCCATGAAATTCTAAGTTAATTATTATTTGCAAAAAAAAATTAAAGTTTATGAGTTTGAACATCAAATATCTTGTCTTTGTAGTGCATTCAATTGAATATGGGTTGAAAAGGATTTGCAAATCATTGTATTCCGTTTATATTTACATCCAACACAATTTCCCAACTCATATGGAAACGGGGTTTGTAGGTATTATTAATTGTTATATATATTTTATAGCTGCTATATATGAAACCTGTTTACTACTTTCTAAATACATTTTCCAACATTATGAGAGCCCTCTAGACAGGAAATAACCCAATTTAGTCACCTTTACACTCTTTCAATCCAATATAGTAATGCTGCCTGAGGCTCAGCCAATCAGTCGCCACGATACTGAACACCATGCTCTGATTGTTTTGGTCTCCTCTAGTGGCCAATACTATTGTAGTATTGACAGTGTTGGGCAGTAGCTCGCTACATAGCTTAACCTACATTTACCAGTAGCTTCGCTACTTTTTAAATGAGTAGCGATTTCCGTAGGTTAGCTATTTTTAGACCCATGTAGCGGGGAGCTTAGCTACAAAGCTACACGCTACAAAAGAAGAGAGCGGGAGAAGAGAAAAGAAAGAGAAATGGACTGCGCAGATGCAAGGGGCAGGGTCTGAAAAAAAGGGATGATAATTGGTTGGTTTAGTATGACGAGTCACGATTGGTTAAGGTTAGGGCAAAACAGTAGGGACAGGCCAATCAGAGGCAAGATAGGGCGTGTCATCGAACAAGGAAGAGATATCACAACAGCCATGCACATATCACATGAAGACGAGGGAGTCGGAGAAAAAAAGAGGGAATATTCAAGCGGGTGATTTAAAAAAACAAAACTAATGGAAGATGGCAGAGAGATTCTCTTCCTTAGATTGTTCTTTTAGTGATGAGGATGACGTCCAGGAACCCACAATACGTCTCCTTTGCCGCATTTGGACAAATGTATGCGTTTGGATGAAACAATGCCCAAAATATTGATTGTAGTTGTTTATTTATTTATCATTTATCTTGTAAACCCAAATCAAAACTGCTCGACATGGAAGACGTGGAACACACATTCAAGAACACACATTAATGTGAGTTGAGTTCAACGTTTTACTGCACATAATTATTATCAACTATTCCCAAACAACACACATTGTATGTCAATATTATAGATGTGTGCTGTTTTTATTTACTATAAGCAGAGAAAAAGAATAACATTGTAGGGGAGGGTCAAAAAAGGCACACTAAAATAAATGCATACAGTTGTAGGGTGTCCCCTGCTAAATGACAGTTAATACTAATGGTCCCTTATTGAGGCCATTCGGTTCCATATGTATGTAGACTTTCGGTTACAATAACATTATTACCTATACAAGAACTTAAAATGTAGAAGTTGGGGAAGAATTACATTTTCTTTGACTCTGTTCCACAGTCAGGAAAATATGTTTCCTTTAAGTATGTTCAGTTTTATTGATTTCCATTCATGTAAAGATGGAGTTTGTTAAAGGGGAGGTGTACTTTTTTGGAATTTTGCCTATCATTCACAATCATTATGGAAGACATGACAACAAATGGATTTTTAATGCATACTAATTATTAAATAAATGCAATCACAAGTCCGCCTACAATGGAGGAACCTATGTGAGTCACTCTATTCCGGCTATGAACCCATAGAAACAACCAAACACCTCCATTAAGGTTTCATAAAATTAATGTAATGTAATGCAGTAACAGATTATTACTCACTTTAGACTTCATGAGAGCCAATAAACATAATAAAACCACTTACTGTACAATGTCTGCTATCATTGGGATGCTGGCTGCTAGAATATTGTTATATTACCGTTTAGATGAAGAATGACTCGCAAAGAAAAGGCGGGTGGAGCTAAGCGCTCTTTTCTTGTCGTTCTTGCTATTTCTAAGTCTAAATTGGATGTCTAAGTGCACCAACTTGTCCGAATGCGTCCTCAGCCATCTTCTATCCAGGTGAGATGCATGATTTATGATATAGATTAAACGTCCACGACCAAGAAGCGAGGAAACCGCAGACCACTCGATGATGTAAACATAGCAGCATATACTGGTGATCACATATTCTCTATTAATAGTTTGTCTGCGTTAGCACTTATATTAGAAATATCACTTATACTTGGTTAATATTCAAGTAACAAAATGTAAATAGAGTATTGTTGGCGCTTTTTGGATTGTTATTTATTGACGTTTATGGGCGGAATAGAGAACCTTCAATTGGCTTCGCTGTGAGCTGACTTTTATTCACGTTGATTTGATATTTAGAATGCAAAAAAATGAGAGATGTCCGATAATATCGGCCTGCCGATATTATCGGCCGATAAATGCTTTAAAATGTAATATCGGAAATTATCGGTATTGTTTTTTTTTATTATCGGTATTGGGTTTTTTTAAATTTAAAAAATACTTTTTTTTGTTGTTGTACTAAATCAACATAAAAACCACAAGATACATTTACAATTAATACACCAACCCAAAAAAAACCTTCCTCCCCCATTTACACTCATTCACACCTATTCACACAAAAGGGTTGTTTCTTTGTGTTATTAATGTTCTGATTCCTACATTATACATCAATATATATCAATACAGTCTGCAAGGGATACAGTCCGTAAGCACACATGATTGTGCGTGCTGCTGGTCCACTAATAGTACTAACCTTTGACAGTTAATTTTACTAATTTTCATTAATTACTAGTTTCTATGTAACTGTTTTTACATTGTTTTACTTTCTTTTTTATTCAAGAATTTTTTTTAAATTTATTTATCTTATTTTTTTATTTTTTTAAAAATACCTTATCTTCACCATACCTGGTTGTCCAAATTAGGCATAATAATGTGTTAATTCCACGACTGTATATATCGGTTGATATCGGTATCGGTAATTAAGGGTTTGGTCAATATCGGAATATCGGATATCGGCAAAAAGCCATTATCGGACATCCCTAATAAAAATGCGCGCAGCACGTCATGCGTGCATCATAACAGACAGCATATGCTGTCAAGCTCGCTGTGTACAAACCAAACATGAAATGTGGAATAATACTTTACAGATACTGTAATATGATTGTTCATGTTTTTCAGTCAGTACAGATTGGTATCTTATCATTTAGTGTTGTCAAACGCGTTTTGTGCTGACGTAGAAGCTGGCTTATCTTTTGCTGTAGTTAGCTTTTACGGCAAATACCGAAGCATGTCGATGTGTTGCTACGATAGAAAATAGTTCCTCAGTGTTCGCTCTCACAATAACAAGGTCGTTCCAGTTTGGTTATTATACAGGTTACAGAATGTACATTTTCTGTGTGGAGTTTGCATGTTCTCCCCATGACTGCGTAGGTTCCCACTTGGTACTCCAGCTTCCTCCCACCTCCAAAGACATGCACCTGGGGATAGGTTGATTGGCAACACTAAATGGTCCCTAGTGTGTGAATGTGAGTGTGAATGTTGTCTGTCTATCTGTGTTGGCCCTGCGATGAGGTGGCGACTTGTCCAGGGTGTACCACGCCTTCCGCCCGAATGCAGCTGAGATAGGCTCCAGCACCCCCCGCGACCTCAAAAGGGACAAGCGGTAGAAAATGGATGGATGGATGTTAAAGTGATTTAGAGGTGGAATTGATTGCTCCCATGAGATGCATTGCTAGCCACCTAGCACAAGCTGATTTGTACATGTTACGTGGACCCCGACTTAAACAAGTTGAAAAACTTATTCGGGTGTTACCATTTAGTGGTCAATTGTAAGGAATATGTACTGCACTCTGCAATCTACTAATAAAAGTCTCAATCAATCAATCAAAGAATGCAAAAAAACAAAAACCTTTTGTCTTCTTGTCTCTCATAAAGATTGTGAACAATAGACAAAATTCCAAAAAAGTGAAGTTCCCCTTTAAGAGAGAAGCTAGCAGTAGTGTAGGTCATTAAGAATTGTGTTTACAATAATTAATCAACATACTTTATCACGTTTTCCCAAGAGTGTAAATCATATTTCTCGAGTATTCTGCAATGATGATACATGTTGGCGTTTTATCTCGTAATTTTATGTTTTGTTTTTTTAGGGCCGGGAGATAAAACAATATCAACATATGTAAATCTCAACAGACACGTAACCGATATTAATTAAAAATGCGTTCGATAAAATGTGTTTTTTCTTCTTCTCAGTATTTATCAGAAGAAACCGTAAGTTGCAAAGAAACGTTGGTTGCATGAACAAATGCACTTGCACTCTGGTAATTGAGCAATGCAGGAAGTGATCGCTGATCAGTGGGAGTCACACGCTAACAGCCAATCAGGTAACAGTATCAACTATCACGTTCGGTTGCACCATTTTGCATCCTCACCCAAGGTCATGAGCTTTGGGTTATGACCGATAGGATGGCGGGGCTCTCCCTTAGAGATAGGGTGAGATGCTCTGTCATCCGGGAGGAGCTCAAAGTAAAGCTGCTGCTCCTCCACATCGAGAGGAGCCAGATGAGGTGGTTCGGGCATCTGGTCAGGATGCCACCTGAACGCCTCCTTAGGGAGGTGTTTAGGGCACGTCCAACCGGTAGGAGGCCAAGGGGAGGACCCAGGACACGCTGGGAAGACTATATCTCCTCGGGATCCCCCGGGAAGAGCTGGACGAAGTGACTGGGGAGAGGGAAGACTGGGCTTTCCTGCTTAGGCTGCTGCCCCCGCGACACGACCTCGGATAAGCGGAAGAAGATGGATTGATGGTTTATCTTTGCATGTAGTGAGAAAAGAACCTAAAAGAAGAGTGCTGCACAGGGCGAATACATTGTCAATTAAACGGGAAAACCTTGACAGTGTGGCAATTTTTTGGATTTTCTAAATAGGACCGTAGTCAGACCAATGTGGTCGGTATAATATGTCAGGTGCTCGTCCCCAGCAGGACCAGTAAAACCACTACACACAGCCGTAACTCCCCGGCACTCAACGTGCAGAAATATTTCTCTCTAGGTCTCTCTATGTTTACATTTTCACACTTTGCACTATTTTGTTACACTTTAATTAAGCATTTCTTACATATTCCTTATTTTTGCATCTTCATTTTAAGAGGTTTTTGTTAAGTGTTCAATGTGATTTTAGAATTGTGTTTACATTGATGGTTTGAGTGTTTTCCATGGTTCTTTTGACATTTCATTTCATTTCTGCCTCTGTGCTGAGGGGATTATAATCCGAGGAAGGTTACATTTCATATAAACCTTTTTACATTTTATATTTATTTTTCTCCTGGTTCTTATTTTCGATAGGTCATAAATAATGTAGTTATTGACATCGACTGACATAAAACACTCATATCATTTTTACAGTTTTCAGCCATATCGCCGTTATAAATAACTTCCTCCAATTTATCCATTTTCTACCGCTTATTCCCTTCGGGGTCGCGGGGGGCGCTGGAGCCTATCTCAGCTACAATCGGGCAGAAGGCGGGGTACACCCTGGACAAGTCGCCACCTCATCACAGGGCCAACACAGATAGACAGACAACATTCACACTCACATTCACACACTCGGGCCAATTTAGCGTTGCCAATCAACTTATCCCCAGGTGCATGTCTTTGGAGGTCGGAGGAGGCCGGAGTACCCGGAGGGAACCCACGCAGTCACGGGGAGAACATGCAAACTCCACACAGAAAGATCCCAAGCCCGGGATTGAACCCAGGACTACTCAGGACCTTCGTATTGTGAGGTAGACACACTAACCCTTCTTCCACCGTGCTGCCCTCCTCCAATTTATAACTTTCAATAATTTAAAGCAGTGGTTCTCAAACTTTTTTCACCAAGTACCACCTCAATAAACACCTTTCTCCAAGTACCACCATAATGACCAACTTTAAATTACAGTAGGCCTAAGGATTCATTAAAACAAGGCATATGTTTTAAGTAACAAGTAACCTGCTCAGTGGCCTTGTGGTTAGAGTGTCCGCCCTGAGATCGGTAGGTTGTGAGTTCAAACACCGGCCGAGTCATACCAAAGACTATAAAAATGGGACCCATTACCTCCCTGCTTGGCACTCAGCATCAAGGGTTGGAATTGGGGGTTAAATCACCAAAAATTAGAGATGTCCGATAATATCGGCCGGCCGATAAATGCTTTAAAATGCATTATCGGTATCGTTTATTTTATTATCGGTATGTTTTTTTTTTGGTTTTTTTATTAAATCAACATAAAAAACACAAGATTCACTTACAATTAGTACACCAACCCAAAAAACCTCTTTTCCCCATTCACACAAAAGGGTTGTTTCTTTCTGTTATTAATATTCTGGTTCCTACATTATATATCAATATATATCAATACAGTCTGCAAGGGATACAGTCCGTAAGCACACATGATTGTGCGTGCTGCTGGTCCACTAATAGTACTAACCTTTAACAGTTAATTTTACACATTTTCATTAATTACTAGTTTCTATGCAACTGTTTTTATATTGTTTTACTTTCTTTTTTATTCAAGAAAATGTTTTTAATTTATTTATCTTATTTTGTTTTATTAATTTTTTAAAAAAAGGACCTTATCATCACCATACCCGGTTGTCCAAATTAGGCATAATAATGTGTTAATTCCACCACTGTATATATCGGTTGATATCGGTATCAGTAATTAAGAGTTGGACAATATCGGAATATCAAATATCGGCAAAAAGCCATTATCGGACATTCCTACCAAAAATCATTCCCGGGCGCGGCACTGCTGCTGCCCACTGCTGCTGCCCACTGCTCCCCTCACCTCCCAAGGGGTGAACAAGGGGATGGGTCAAATGCAGAGGACAAATTTCACCACACCAAGTGTGTGTGTGAGACAATTATTGGTACTTTAACTGTTAACTTTAACTTAACTAAGTTGAATATTTTTGACTCTGTAACATTTCACACAGTAGCACTGTGTTTGAATATAGGGAAATAAAACACTGTACTTTAATCAAGTGATACCACTAGATGGGGTCAGTGTACCCCAGTTTGAGAATCACTGATTTCAAGTACATGCAGAGGTAGATAAATGCTGACAACTCATACTTCAAATGCAGCTACTGCCATCTTGTGGCGTTATCCACATCAGGGTGCCTACAGCCACAGCCGTTAATGCCAATGGTTTTTTTTTGTTACCTAATTTGAGGCTATTTTTAGTTATTTGCTCGGTGGATCAAATAGAAAGTAAAACTATGAACATACTCTTACCATAGGTGAAATCTTTATCCCAAGCTGGATCTACAACAAAAGTTAAGAGAAGTTAAGTCAGAGGTGACACGTCGATGATGGCGTATCACTAACATTCTTATCTCTTCTTGACAAAAAGACACAATCGAACAATAATCTGCTGCTCTGTTCACTCCAGTGTGCAGTGAGTGTTGATGTTGTTGTTGAGAAGGTAGTGTGAAATTGTCAGCCTGATGTGAGATAACAGAAATGTAGAAGCCAGCCTGAGGCATTGAATGTAGTGACAATGTTTAATTACCCCAGGCAGGAGGAGGCTGACGGCTCCCCATTTTGGTTGTGCTTGGAGAAGATGTCACTGTGGATATCAAACGGGCAAAAACAGCACAATAAATATCGTCTTCCCAGCTCCTCTCACATTTATGATGAATATATAGAAGTGAAGTCTATTTATATAGCGCTTTTTTCTCAAGTGACTATAAACACTTTAAATTGAGAAACCCATTATCTATATTTAAGTTACAATTACACCAGTGACTGTGAAGGTGGCACTGGGAGCAAGATAAGTGAAGTGTCTTGCCCAAGGACACAACGGCAGTGACTAGAATGGCAGAAGTTGGATTTGAACTAGGAACCCTCAACTTTCTGGCTGACCGCTTTACCACCTGAGCCACGACGCCCCAATTACTTATCACTTAGGCTATGTCTACACTAAGCCGGATAACCCCTTAAACAAATAATTATTTAGCAAACACCAATGTTTACAACTTAAACATTTTCATGTTACATATATTTTAGGGTAATTCCACAAAATTGGTTGTCATTTGTATCCCCAGGAAATAAATTGTACGCATTTGACTATGAAATAACTGTAAAATATACTTTTTAATAGAATATCCTGCATATTGATCTGATTATATATTTAATCCTCTGGGGACATTCAATATTAATTATCTTTAAAGCCCAACAGGACATGAAGGTCCTTCAGTTTTGTGGATTTATGTTTTTTATTTACTTTTTTTTGCTCAAATTTCAGAAACAGAAACATCAAAAATGCATGTTTTTTAGGCCTTTCGATCAGATATTGTCACCGGTTTAAATGAGTAAAATAACTCATGTCATGCAAATTTATACTAATTGAAAACGGTGACATCTTTTGATCATAAGAACGTCCAAACAACACATACCATGTTTTCCAATATCCATTTTTATTTTTCACTCAATATCTTAATACAAATAATTGATGAAAAGGAGCAGAAAGAAGTATTAACATGTAATATCTGCCCCTTTTTCACACAAATACAACATTAGCTATTCACATTTCTATTTCATAATAACAACCACAAGAAAAAAACAAAACCATTAGCCTACTTAAAGTCTTGTCTTTCATGATTTAAAAAATAAAATAAAAAATCAATTACAGAAAGAGACTTAAAATGTTCCACTGTCAAATTTGTTGCATCACATGTTGAAATACATAATTCCATTGTCACTGTTGTAAAACTACATTGATTCAAAATCTCAGTTCCTTTTAGGTTATGATTGCTTTCTCTTTTTACAAATCTGTTTTTGATATTGCTTGGTAGAATTTTTCAATGTACTAAATATAATATTTGGAATATTGTACAGTGCATTGAATTTCAATAAATTTAATTGGTTTGTGGGTTCACTGTTTCAATACCCACAAATGACTCTCACAGCTATTTTCTGTTAAAGGAAGACTGGATTTTTGTTTAGGGCTGAAGTGTGAGGTTTTCGCAAAAACAAACAAAATAATATACATATATATATATATATATATATATATATATATATATATATATATATATATATATATATATATATATATATATACATACACACATATATATATATATATATATATATATATATATATATATATATATATATACACATACACATATATATATATATATATATATATATATATATATATATATATATATATATATATATATATATATAATTTTAATTTTAATTTTATTTATATGTATACAACTCGTTTTTTTGCTTTTATTTGCTGTTCGGCTTTGAGGTATTGTAAAATAACTGCCAATGTATCAAACACCTGTGATTGAATTGGATATTGAAATGTTTAAATGTAAGATGAAAAAAAAAAAGTATAATTGAGTAACACAACCAAAATGATGGCCAAAAATACAGCAAACATTTACTGAAAGGACGAACTAACTGTTCCCTGGGGTTTAAAAATATAATTTAAAACACTAATTTGCCATGTACTGTTTATATGACAGTATATGAATGGATGGATGGATGGATGGATGAACCAGTATTTTCAAACCTGGGCCAGAGATTCATAAACTTTGTTTATTTTTTCTAGAGCTTTAGCGCCCCCCACACCTATGAGGGGAAAGCAAATAAACCTAGCAATGTATTTGTTGTTGCAGCTTATTGGTCATTTTAACGTGCACAAATGAAAAATACATAGCAGGTTTAGGGTGATAAAAAATAGAAAACTACACATTAAATATATAAGAATGCAATGGGATTATGAGGAAATATAATACAGTATTACCAGTATAAAGTCAAAGTATTTTTGAAATAAAATTGTAATTTTATTGTGAAAAAGTTGTTGTACATTAACACCATCATCAGTATGAACAATTTAAGCAAATGTTTAAGTGTATATAGTAGAGAGACAGTTGTTGCTGTTCTCAGATTTTTTTGTTTAAATTCATGTGGGGAATTTAAATTTCACTCGCAAAAATTACCGTTTTATTCTAGTAACAATATGTTAAGAGGTTAAATGATTAGTTATGTTGTTATCCTAATGTTAAGACTTTTTTCTATATTTTTTCTGTGTAATTTTTTAAATTCTTAATAGAAAAAAAACAGTTTATGGCCCAACAATCCTTTTGTGATTAATTCATATTGTATCATTTTGTGCTATCATGAGTGTAACGTTACATTATCTCACAAAAGTGAGTACAGCCCTCACCTTTCAGGAACCATTTCTAGGGTTATTATACTATAGAAATGAAATTGGGATACACTTTAGAGTAGTCAGTGTACAGCTTGTGTAGCAGTATAGATTCAGTACCAACTGAAGATGAGTCAACACACAGCCATTATTGTCTAAATTGCTGGCAAATTACCTTTTATAGCACAAACAAAGTTTGGATTGTGATAAAACTTAATTTGAAAATATATTTTTGTAAGGTCTTCAAATTCAAGACATAGTTTGTGTATTACACTAATTAATTGTTGCATATTTCTGTGAAACAAATGAAAGACATTCTCATGAAAGATGAATAAATGGAAGACTTTGTGATCCATTTGAACAGAGCCCCTGCACTCCGCCATCTTCTTGTGAAGACTAAATCACATTGGCTGGACCAGTTTTGCTAAAAAAAAGTGTCAGCAACCTACAGGGTGCAGACTATTACCTGGTGTGGATGTCACTTTGTCGGTTGTTTGCTGCTGGGTTGTCCCCTCCTTGGAAGCTGCAGGAGCACACATTATTTATGATGAGTCACATGATGTTCTTTCATACATTCTCCATAGTTTATCCTGTTCAGGATCTCAGGTCAGCTGGCTGGAGCCTATCCCATAACATTCACTCCTTTAGACAATTTGGAGCAAGGGCGTCCATAGTGCGGCCCGGAGGCCACATTTGGCCCGTCGAGTTGTTTGGTTTGGCCCGACAATGGGGAATTTTCCGAATGTAACATATTCATACTGGAACTCTTTCAAGCTCAGTAGGGTTGTCCCGATCTAATATTGATTTTGAATATCTTTGCAATATCAGCATAACAGTATGGGATTATATGGACTTGCATCTATAATGTCTGATATAAGTGCTCCAATACAAGCCGTCCTGCAGCGTGTTTACTTGTGCAAAGCTGGACAGCAAAGTTAACATCTAAATGTCCTCCAGTAAGCACACAAGGTTGGTCTTTTCTACTATTTTAGTCAAGTCATAGGCTTCAGCACCCCCCGCAACCCCGATAGGGACAAGCGGGAGAAAATGGATGGGTGGGCATTTACAAAAGATACACATGGTAGGCTATAGGCTGCTAGGAGCTAGCTGTAACATAACAGCTAAGCACACAATAGCACACAATAGCACACACGCTAGACACACTGTACATAATGTCCTTAATTGAACAATAAAACAGCACATTTGGCCCTTGGAGGCAAAAAGTTTAGACACAGTCTTGTATTAATTTATAATAATAATAATAATAATAATAATAATAATGGCGAAGTTGGTAGAGTGGCCGTGCCAGCAATCGGAGGGTTGCTGGTTACTGGGCTTCAATCCCCACCTTCTACCATCCTAGTCACGTCCGTTGTGTCCTTGGGCAAGACACTTCACCCCTTGCTCCTGATGGCTGCTGGTTAGCGCCTTGCATGGCAGCTCCCGCCATCAGTGTGTGAATGTGTGTGTGTGAATGGGTAAATGTGGAAATACTGTCAAAGCGCTTTGAGTACCTTGAAGGTAGAAAAGCGCTATACAAGTATAACCCATTTATCATTTATAATTTAATAATAATAATAATAAACGATTAAACCTAAAATAATAAAGTAAATTCTGTACAACACAATAAATATATATATATATATATATATATATATATATATATATATATATATATATATATATATATATATATATATATATACATATAATATATTTAACATAATAACATTAAATACAAAAACAATATAAAAATTTTAATAATTATATAATAATAATAATTATAACAATTAAAAACAATGAAGTAAATACAAGAGATATAAATAAATATAATAATAAAAATACACAAAATGATATGATAAAAAATAGAAACCTCAAACACAAAGTAGCAAAAATAATACAATAAATATACAAATATAACAATTATGTATTATGTATATATATATACACATACATATATATACATATATATATATATATATATATATATATATATATATACATACATATATATATATATATATATATATACATACATATATATATATATATATATATATATATATATATATATATATATATATATATATATATATACATATATATGTATATATATATATCTATAGCAGGCCATATATATATATATATATATATATATATATATATATATATATATATATATATATATATATATATATTATTGTCAGGATGTCATGTAAAAAAAAATTCTACATGTTTTTACTTGAATGCACATCATTTATTTACTCAAAACTTGCTGAAAGTTTTATCCAAAGTCCAGTCAGCGTCTCCTCTCACTCAAGGTCAGCTAAAGGTAAAGGAGCATGTGTGGACAAAATAAATTGCGTTATTTATCTGCATTCATAAAAAGCTAATGAAATAATGGTTTGTCACACTAGATTTATTCTATTTTTATAATATTTTATGCCTCCTAAAATCTCAGCATCAAAAAACCTTTGGAGGTTCCACTGTATTTGGCCAAAATAGCCAGAAAAACCAAAGGAACTAAAATTTATATTTGAATCTGTGGTTTTAAAATAAAAAAATACATACTGTTTTTTGTCATGAATCTTCATGCATCTGTTTGGATTGAGGTTTATTATTTTCCTGTTGTGGTGGTATTTCCAATCCAGCGCTATTATTTTTAGTAATCACTTCCTGTGTGCTTCCGTTGTGTGCCACTGAAGGCTGGTTCTCACGCCTGTCCTTGATTGGCAATAAGGACACACCTGTCCTTTAAACAGGGCTGGATCAGTGTGTTATGTTTTGTATTGATGCTAAGGTCGTTTTTGTAACAACATTTCCAATCATTTTGCTATTATCTCTGTAGATCATGTTTTTGCAACCATGTCAAATGTAGACATTTCTCTGCACTCCATCACCGCACTAGTTTTCATTTGCATTCATTAAATATACGTTTTACTTGCACGCTGCCTGCTGTCTCTGCATCTTGGGGTGACGTTGCAAGCAATGCTGTCAGCTCGTGACAGTTTTACTATCTAAATACTTACAAAGGTTCAATGGAACGAATGATGGATTATTATCAATTATGATACGATATCCTGGCAGTGTTGTCTTGTTAAATGATGATACTAGCAACAGTGTCACATACAGTATAAGATCACAGCAACATACCTGCTAAGGTGGTCGTTTGTGGCTTTGTGGTGCTGATAAAACTCTGGTTTAAGGTGATCACAGTCGGCTCAGGAAATTTGGTGGCTTCCTGTCCTTTTCCTGCTGCACCAAGATTGTCACAATCAATTATGATCGAAGTGATTGCCTATAAGTGATGAGCGGTAGCAACAAACCATCTGGCATGAAAGTGGAAGGCTCAGCAGTAAGAGCCTCTGACACTGCAGAAAGAAAGAAGACTTTTATTAGATGTTGTGGACTTTATAGGAAGAACAAAGCACAGTGCTGTGACGGCCTCACACAACGCTGTGATGTATTGTCACTCGACAATGAGTCTGACTATGCAGGGTGGACAAATCCTCTAAGTATGTCCCAGTAATAGTCTTGTGAGTGGGTTGTGGCTACAATACACAGACACGGCTCTCATGAAAGCTCCACAGAACTGGATTGTTGAGTGCCACTGCTGCACAAGGCTGCCCTTGTTTACCCACTCTGCACCTTTCAATTAGGACCTATAAGCACTGCAAAACCTCCTTTTTGCAATACAACTTTTGAATGATCCCCAAGCATTGTTAATTGTAAAGTGGATCAAGCACATGTTTCACGAGGAATAATGTACATGCAGTATTCACTCACCGTTGGACAGCACGGAGAGGAGACAGAACAAAAAGGCCAGGTACATCTGAAATAACACAATTAAATGTCAACCACCGTTCTCCACAACACTTTATAAAAGAAAAGAAAAAGCTTAGGTTCTAAAGTAAATACAATTAAGCTTTTACTTTAGATATCACCCTGATTAACATCATATTTAGCAATGTTTAATGGCAGAGGACGCGGGTTCGATTCCCTCCAGGGATTTTGTGGGATTGATTAGAAATGAAAGGGTGTGTTGCTTTCTTGGAGATTATCATGGAGGCACACAACATTGTGGAGCACCCACCTGTCAGTCTGCTACTAAACTAATATGTTGCAGAAATGTTTTTAAGAACCAGGGCAGACTTGGCAAAATCTAAAAATGTCAGTAGAGTCCTGAAATGTAAACATAGACACACACAACGTTGTGGAGCGACCATACACCCGTGGGCTGGTTGGTCTGCTGATTGACTTTCTTAGAGGAATGCAGAGAGACACCAAAAACCTTGGCAGACTGGGAAGAAATAAAAGGGTGTGGAGCTCCCTGGGACATTACCATGGACGCACACAACATTGTGGAGCAACCATCTGTCGGTCTGCTGGTACACCAATTATATATCTAATTATATATACCTAATTTTCTGCAGTTCTCCAAACAAACAAAAAAACTAACAACAAAACACACACACACACACACACACACACACACACACACACACACACACACACACACACACACACACACACACACACACACACACACACACACACACACACACACACTCACACACACACACACACACGCACACACACACACACACATATATATAATATATTTAACATAATAACATTAAATACAAAAACAATATAAAAATGTTAATAATTATATAATAATTATAATATATATATATAAATATATGGGCTCGGGATCTTTCTGTGTGGAGTTTGCATGTTCTCCTCGTGACTGCGTGGGTTCCCTCCGGGTACTCCGGCTTCCTCCCACCTCCAAAGACATGCACCTGGGGATAGGTTGATTGGCAACACTAAAATGGGCCCTAGTGTGTGAATGTGAGTGTGAATGTTGTCTGTCTATCTGTGTTGGTCCTGCGATGAGGTGGCGACTTGTCCAGGGTGTACCCCGCCTTCTGCCCAATTGTAGCTGAGATAGGCTCCAGCGCCCCCCGCGACCCCAAAGGGAATAAGCGGTAGAAAATGGATGGATATATATATATATATATATATATATACATATATATATATATATATATATATATATACATATATATGTGTATATATATATATATATATATATATATATATATATATATATATATATATATATATATATATATATATATATATATATGTAAATATCCTGTATAAAATTATAATGTATTTTGAATATACATTGTTGGTTGCAGAAGGGTGCCTTGTTTTGGTGAAATAATAAGAAATTCAAATAATACAGTATAGCACCGCAAATATCTAGATGGCAGCTCGTGTACTAATCGCCAGCTGGCAACTGAAACACGAACAGCTAGCTCTCTTAAATGCTACCATTAAAATAATAATAATAATATTTAATTTTAAACCTGCAAGGTACAGTGAGTAGGGTGGCCATGACTCTGCTATTTCTACACTGCACCACAGTGTGTTGAATCAGTGTTAGTGTGTATTTATAGTAGTGCTGTCAAATGATAGGATTTTTTTAATCAGATGAATCACACTTTTGAATTCGGATTAATTATGATTATACACAGGTTATTACATTCTTGTAGAATTTTATTTTACTTAAAAAGAGCCCAGAATTTGGACACACATGCAACACACAGTTTGTCAGAATGTCATACAGACATTTCTTTTTTTAATGTTTTACTTGAGTGGACATAATTTTTTGCTCAAAACTTGCCAACAGTTTTATCAAAAGTCCCATCTAGGTGTATTTTGGAGTGACATTTGCCAGTGAGTCCATCAGCCAAAGTCTCCTTACACATCTTTGCACTGACATATGCATTTACCTGATTACTGACCTTGTAACAACCCAATAAGGTAAAGGAGCGTGTGCAGAAAAAATAAAGTCTATGATTATTCTGCGTATATACCTGATTAATGCAATCATTATTCGTGATTAATCACATGAGTTAACTTGTTATTTTTGACAGCGCTAATTTAAAAACATTTAAATGATTGCAGGGGGCAATTTAAATTTTTTTAAATTTAAAAACAAAATCTAATCAACCAAAATATTCACAACCCCCCTGTTGAAGACCTCAGTTTTTAAAGATAGTACCACTGAAAGGGTGTGTTGTGAACCCCTTTGGATAATGCATAATATTGTGGAGTCCCCACCTGTCGGTCTCCGTACTCTAATTTATTTTTTTGAGAAATGCAAAGAAAACCAAACAAACAAACAAAAAACCCCTGTAAGAACCTACGCAGATTGAGCAGAAATAAAAAGGCATGCAGGATCCCTGTACATTATTATGGACGTACACAACATTGTGGAGCACCACTCCTCTGGTACACAATGATTTCCAAGCCAAACTGATGGAGTGGGGTTCCTCCTTCCTTATATATTCTTATTCTTAATGGTTGTAAAGGTACGCTGTTATTGTACAATTTTAATAAATAATACATAATTAATAATACATTTTAAATAATAATACATTGTAAAATATTCAAATAATACAGTACAGTGCCACTAATATCTAGCAGGCAGCTAGTCTGTTAATCGCAATCTGGTGTAACGGAAGCCAGACAGTGTGGCTTGGCTATGTGTACATTGGGAAACCTTTTAGCTCGGTGGCTAGCACGTATGAGTCCCGGGTGGAACAGAAAAGCAGGGACTGGACCTGGCGAGTTACACAGGCAAATGTCGTGCTAATCGCTAGCTGTCTATTGACGCACTTACTGCTAGCTGGGACTAGAGCGCTAATTGTTAACTATCTTAAATGCTAACAATAATATAATATTATTATTTATTATTAAAGCCATAACCACGGTGAACTCTCATAGGCACTGATTTTATAGTTTAGCAAATCTCTGTGTGCAATTTTTACTTTCCACCCACAGTCTGAATGCTTCTGTATATATGTATATTTAAACAACAGGACTGGATTGTGCACCTTACCTCCTTTTGCACTATTTTTCTTGTCTTTCCTTCCTATGTTTTGCATATTTGTAGACTGTCGCACTGATACTGGAGTTGCTTTTAATCTCATTGTACCTGTGTATAGTGACAATAAAAGGCACTCAATTCTATATTCATGTTGTTATTTTAAACCTGCAAGGTACAGTGAGTACGGTGGCCATGCCAGAACCATTTCTGAACTACACTAAAGTGTGTTGGATCAATGTTAATGTGTATTTAAAAACACTTCCATTTGTGGAAAAATTGCAGAGTGAATGTAAAAAAATATATTAAAAACAGTTTAATCAACCCCAAAATCTCCTTGCCCTTTGAAACATAGACATGGATGAGCACAACATTGTGGAGCGCCCAGCTTTCAGTCTACTGCTACGCAAAGAGATTGCTTTATAAGTTACTGGCAGTTTTTTTTCCTTAAGGCTGACATTATTTAAGGAAAGACGGAAAGACACGATGATGTCCTCAACTACTGTAAGTCGACTGGTGTCCATTCGTCAGTCATTTGTACACAACTTAGAGCAGTGTTTTTCAACTTTTTTTGAGCTAAGGCACATTTTTTCCATTGAAAAAATGCGGAGGCATACCACCAGCAGAAATAATTAAAAGCTGAAACTCAGCAGCCGATATTGACAATAAAAAGTCATTGTCGCATTTGTTGGATAGGACTTTAAAGCATAACCAAGCGTGCATCAATATAGCTCTTGTCTTAAAGTAGGTGTACTGTCACCAACTGTCACATCACACCCTGACTTATTTGGACTTTTTTGCTGTTTTCCTGTGTGTAGTGTTTTACTTCTTGTCTTGCGCTCCTATTTTGGTGGCTTTTTCTCTTTTTTTGGTATTTTCCTGAAACAGTTTCATGTCTTCCTTGACCGCTATTCCCCACACCTACTTTGTTTTAGCAATCAAGAATATTTCAGTTGTTTTTATCCTTCTTTGTGGGGACATTGTTGATTGTCGTGTCATGTTCGGATGTACTTTGTGGACGCCGTCTTTGCTCCACAGTAAGTCTTTGCTGTCGTCCAGCATTCTGTTTTTGTTTACTTTGTAGCCAGTTCAGTTTTACTTTCGTTCTGCATAGCCTTCCTTAAGCTTCAATGCCTTTTCTTAGCGGCACTCACCTTTTGTTTATTTTTGGTTTAAGCATAAGACACCTTTTTACCGGCCTTTACAAAGCAATTAGCTACCGGCTGCCACCTACTGATATGGGAAAGTATTACACGGTTACTCTGCCGAGCTCTAGACAGCACAGACACTCAACAACAACACATCATTTGTATACTATAATTACTGGTTTGCAAAAAATGTTTAAAACACCAAATATGTGAAATTAGATAATCTCCCCGCGGCACACCAGACTGTATCTCACGGCACACTAGTAAGCCGCCGCACAGTGGTTGAAAAACACTGCTTTAAGGCACTGCCTTTAGTGTCCTCTACAACTTGTTGTCACGTCCGCTTTTCCTCCATACAAACAGCGTGCCGGCTCCAGTCACATAATATATGCGGCTTTTCCACACACATGAGTGAATGCAATGCATACTTGATTAATAGCCATACAGGTCACACTGAGGGTGGCCGTATAAACAACTTTAACACTGTTACAAATATGCGCCACACTGTGAACTGTCGGAGGCAGATATTTACATATATCCGAATTTAAGTGTTACTACTTTTATTTCATAGTCATATTTGAAAACAGCTCGTGTTCTTCCAATTGTGGTCTTTTGGTTGTCTACAAAACTGTGTGCTTAACCTTGAATGAGGAATGTTAGAGAGAGCGATAATAAGCATTTGTTTTGACTAGAGAGAGGGAAGAGGGGAGAGGGTTTTGGGTTGAAAAGGCAGACCATTTTAGCGGGGCGATCCGAATGTTCTATGCTGTTTCTGTGAAAGTATATCTGCAAAGCTTTGCAAATATATTACAAAATACCTATTCTGTCTCTGGTGGTTTTTCAACTCAGCTTTAAGTGTCGTAAAGAGCTTGGGAGCGACTTGTCACTTGAATTCCCTGGGAGGAACAACTGGTCCAAAACGCAAAAGAACCCACACCAAACAAGAATGACAAACTCATTTCGGGAGAACATCCGCACTGTGACACTACAGAACAAATACCCAGAACCCCTTGCAGGACTAACTCTTCCGGGACGCTACAATATACACCCCCCGCTACCACCAAACCCCCCATCTCCCGAATTCGGAGGTCACAAGGTTGGCAAGTATGATCTAAAACTGTGTGCAAGCTACATCCAAAATGTATGAAGCTTATGATTTGACGCTGTGTCACTGTTTAAGTAGTAGTAACCATCGTTGTAACAACATTTATAAGTCAGAAAAGACGAAACTCGTTTCTGAGTATTTTCTTGTTTGAACTACAAACCCTGTTTCCATATGAGTTGGGAAATTGTGTTAGATGTAAATATAAACGCAATACAATGATTTGCACATTTTTTTCAACCCATATTCAGTTGAATATGCTACAAAGACAACATATTTGATGTTCAAACTGATAAACATTTTTTTTTTTGCAATAATCGTTCTGCATAGCCTTCCCTAAGCTTCAATGCCTTTTCTTAGGGGCACTCACCTTTTGTTTGTTTTTGGTTTAAGCATTAGACACCTTTTTACCTGCACGCTGCCTCCCGCTGTTTCCGACATCTAGGATGCAATTAGCTACCTGCTGCCACCTACTGATATGGAAGAGTATAATGTGGTAAGTCTGCCGATCTCCAGACAGCACAGACACTCAACAACAACACATTATTTGCGGATTACTGGTTTGCAAAAAATATTTTTAACCCAAATAGGTGAAATTAGATCATCTCCTAGGGCACACCAGACTGTATCTCACGGCACACTAGTGTGCCGCGGCACAGTGGTTGAAAAACACTGACTTAGACAACTGACAACATCGATTTGACCTTTGTTTAACAAGAATCGACTGCACATACATAAACTGCTTCGGATGATTAAAACGAGTTCTGTGTGGATCTTTTTGCACAAGCCAGATTTTGCAGACAGGAAGTTTGCGTTTGCGGTTCATGCCACACAGGCACCTCTCCTTCCTCATGAAGCAACATCCCCCACACTTCTGTTGCATTATGGCACACAACAGCTACTTATTTTGAATTGTTTTTTTATTTATTTATAAAGATGCGCACATCATAGCGACCCATTTTCTTTTCCTCTCGATGGAGGGTGCGCATTATTTGCACGATCCTCCCACACACACAAACACACACACACACACACCCTTTGTATCGATCAAACTTCAGCACATGTTTAAGAGTGGACCTGTCACCAATTAAAATGTGGAATTGGGCAATGTGTCAAAACTTTTCTTTTCAAAATAATAGAAGTCCTACACTTCCTGACTCCCATCCAGTATGGATTCCTCCCCCATAAATGAAGCGCAGCATGATCTTGTAGCTATTTGAACACAGCAGAATGGGGAAGAGGAAATGAGTCTTTGACCTATCCGGGTGGCAGCTCGTCCTCCAGGCTTGGACGAGTGTGACAGGTGAGCATCGAGGCTACCGTGAGCGGTGACAGCTCACATTAGCAGGTCATGCCAATCTTCATCTCAGTGCGGAGCATATGTCAAAGCTGAAGCTTGTCCCCCCCTCGGGCCCTAAAGGCTTCCACCCCCCACCCCCGTCCCCCCGTGACCTGTCTGTTTGTCACATCTCCTTCAGTCTGTCAACTGCCATCAGTTGCCTTTCACCAAAACACATCTAGGAAGGCTATTGTGCTTACCTTGGTAGCCATTGTGCTCCAGAGCTTCATCCTCGTCACCCTCATCTTCCACGAGGCGTTCTTCCTCACGAGAGGCAGATGAGGCCACACGGCCACACCCACGTGCTCACCGACACCACTTCCTCATCCAGCCATGTCAACTCACTCGTTCACTCCTCCCCGCCATACTAAACGTCCTTTGTCTTGCAATCTCACCCGCTCTTTGTCTCAGCAACAACAAACCATCTTGTTGTTACAATAAGGCCGAGTGTGTTTATCTTCGCTTTGCACGCATCCCACCTGTCCACATTCTGGTCGGTCATCAGCAATCATGGCACCCACCTGTCCACATTCTGGTCGGTCATCAGCAATCATGGCACCCACCTGTTCCCAATTTGTCTCTTCACCTGTGGGATGTTCCAAATAAGTGTTTGATGAGCATTCCTCAACTTTAGCAGTATTTATTGCCACCTTTCCCAACTTATTTGTCACGTGTTGCTGGCATCAAATTCTAAAGTTAATGATTATTTGCAAAACATTTTTTTTTTATCAGTTTGAACATCAAATATGTTGTCTTTGTAGCCTATTCAACTGAATATGGGTTGAAAATGATTTGCAAATCATTGTATTCCGTTTATATTTACATCTAACACAATTTCCCAACTCATATGGAAACAGGGTTTGTAGTTCAAACAAGAAAATACTCAGAAACGAGTTTCGTCTTTTCTGACTTATAAATGTTGTTACAATGATGGTTACTACTACTTGAACAGTGACACAGCGTCAAATCAAAAGCTTCATGCATTTTGGATGTAGCTTGCACACAGTTTTAGATCATACTTGCCAACCTTGAGACCTTCGAATTCAGGAGATGGGGGGTTTGGTGGTAGCGGGGGGTGTATATTGTAGCGTCCCGGAAGAGTTAGTCCTGCAAGGCGTTCTGGGTATTTGTTCTGTTGTCTTTATGTTGTGTTACAGTGCGGATGTTCTCCCGAAATGAGTTTGTCATTCTTGTTTGGTGTGGGTTCACAGTGTGGCGCATATTTGTAACAGTGTTAAAGTTATTTATACGACCACCCTCAGTGTGACCTGTATGGCTCTTGATCAAGTATGCCTTGCATTCACTCATGTGTGTGAAAAAGCCGCATATGTGACTGGGCCGGCACGCTGTTTGTATGGAGGAAAAGCGGACGTGACGACAAGTTGTAGAGGACGCTTAAGGCAGTGCCTTAAAGCAGTGTTTTTCAACCACTGTGCCGCGGCACACTAGTGTGCCGTGAGATACAGTCTGGTGTGCCGCGGGAGATTATCTAATTTCACATATTTGGGTTAAAACATTTTTTGCAAACCAGTAATTATAGTCTACAAATGATGTGTTGTTGTTGAGTGTCTGTGCTGTCTAGAGCTCAGCAGAGTAACCGTGTAATACTCTTCCATATCAGTAGGTGGCAGCCGGTAGCTAATTGCTTTGTAAAGGCAGGTAAAAAGGTGTCTTATGCTTAAACCAAAAATAAACAAAAGGTGAGTGTCGCTAAGAAAAGGCATTGAAGCTTAGGGAAGGCTATGCAGAACGAAAGTAAAACTGAACTGGCTACAAAGTAAACAAAAACAGAATGCTGGACGACAGCAAAGACTTACTGTGGAGCAAAGACGGCGTCCACAATGTACATCCGAACATGACATGACTATCAACAATGTCCCCACAAAGAAGGATAAAAACAACTGAAATATTCTTGATTGCTAAAACAAAGTAGATGCGGGAAATATAAGACATGAAACTGCTACAGGAAAATACCAAAAAAAGAGAAAAAGCCACCAAAATAGGAGCGCAAGACAAGAACTAAAACACTACACACAGGAAAACAGCAACAAACTCCAAATAAGTCAGGGGGTGATGTGACAGGTGGTGACAATACACCTACTTTGAGACAAGAGCTATAGTGATGCATGGTTGGTTATGCTTTAAATTCATATCCAACAATTGCGACAACAACTTTTTACTGTCAACTGAGTTTATGATTTCTGCTGGTGGTGTGCCTCCGGATTTTTTCAACGCAAAACATGTGCCTTGGCTCAAAAAAGGTTGAAAAACATTGCCTTAAAGGCACCCCCCCCAATATTGTAGTCCAGGTGGAAATCGGGAGAAATTCGGGAGAATGGTTGCCTCGGGAGATTTTCGGGAGGGGCACTGAAATTCGGGAGTCTCCCGGGAAAATCGGGAGGGTTGGCAAGTATGTTTTAGATGCCTCTGGTCGCGGGGTTTTGTAGTCTGGCTACGTTGTGATGTCACATCGAGGTGGCTGTACTTTTTTGGACATTAAGTCAAGCTCCCCCCCCCTGTGCTTTGTTCTACGAGGACATACAAAAAAAGTGGGATAAAGTATTGTTTTTATCCAATCTGAGCATGTGCAAAACAACAACAACATGAAGTGACATAATGCTGCTAAAGGCTGCTTTTTTTAAGCAGAGTCTAAAACAATCGGCAAGTATGCTGGTGTACTTTATGGAGTGACCGGGTGAATCTATATATTTTTTCTCGATCGTGTCTGGAAAAAAAATAAAAATTGTGGTCATGATATATAATCGAATGTACATTTTAAAAAAATGATTATGATACTTCTATTTTTATAAAATAAAATAATATATATATACAGTCGTGGTAAAAAGTTTACACTTGTAAAGAACATAATGTCATGGCTGTCTTGAGTTTCCAATAAATTCTACAACTCTTATTTTTTTGTGATAGAGTGATTGGAGCACTTGTTTGTTGGTCACAAAAAACATTCATGAAGTTTGGTTGTTTTATGAATTTATTATGGGTCTACTGAAAAGGTGACCAAATCTGCTGAGTCAAAAGTATACATACAGCAATGTTAATATTTGGTTACATGTCCCTTGGACAGTTTCACTGCAATAAGGCACTTTTGGTAGCCATCCACAAGCTTCTGGCAAGCTTGTGGTTGAATTTTTGACCACTCCTCTTGACAAAATTGGTGCAGTTCAGCTAAATGTGTTGGTTTTCTGACATGGACTTGTTTCTTCAGCATTGTCCACAAGTTTAAGACAGGACTTTGGGAAGGCCATTCCAAAACCTTAATTCTAGCCTGATTTAGCCATTCCTTTACCACTTTTACGTGTGTTTGGGGTCATTGTCCTGTTGGAACACCCAACTGCGCCCAAGACCCAACCTCTGGGCTGATGATTTTAGGTTGTCCTGAAGAATTTGGAGGTAATCCTTCTTTTTCATGGTCCCATTTAGTCTCTGTAAACCACCAGTTCCATTGGCAGCAAAACAGGCTTAGAGCATATTACTACCACCACCATGCTTGGCGGGAGGCATGGTGTTCCTGGGATTAAAGGCCTCACCTTTTCTCATCCAAACATATTGCTGGGTATTGTGGCCAAACAGCTAAAAATACATTTCATGGTTGGGTCTTGGGCACAGTTGGGTGTTCCAACAGGACAATGACCCCAAACACACGTCAAAAATGATTAAAGGAATGGCTAAATCAGGCTACAATGAAGGTTTTAGAATGGCCTTCCCAAAGTCCAGACTTAAACGTGTGGACAATGCTGAAGAAACAAGTCCATGTCAGAAAACCAACAAATTTAGCTGAACTGCACCAATTTTGTCAAGAGGAGTGCTCAAAAATTAAACCAGAAGCTTACCAGAAGCTTGTGGATGGCTACCAAAAGCGCCTTATTGCAGTGAAACTTGCCAAGGGACATGTAAGCAAATATTAACATTGCTGTATGTATACTTTTGACCCAGCAGATTTGGTCACATTTTCAGTAGACCCATAATAAATTCATAAAAGAACCAAACTTCATGAATGTTTTTTGTGACCAACAAGTATGTGCTCCAATCACTCTATCACAAAAAAATAAGAGTTGTAGAATTTATTGGAAACTCAAGACAGCCATGACATTATGTTCTTTACAAGTGTAAAGTGACCACAACTATATATTTAATATGTTCAATTATTTAAAGTTTAACACACAATCAATGGCACCTTTTGGATATTTTCCCCCCTGAACACGCATGCAGCACTGTGTGTTTGTGTGTGTACGTGTGTGTTTTTGTGTGTGCGTGAGGCCAAACACGAGACAAAGCCAGCGATTCATTCTCATGTGCAGAGGAGTTTCTGTCCTTCTGTTTGTGGATCAGTTTATTCTTTCCAGATGGACAATTCCTAATGAACATATGTCAGGGATTTAGACGTCTCACTTTGAAAAATATGAAATCATAATTCATTTGAGTACTTAAGTTTAATTCCCCCTGCTGACAATGAACACATCAGTGACTGTTGGCTTATTGTTAGTTTGACATTTGACAACGCCCACGTCTAACAGTCACTATGAAAGACAACCAAGTCGTCGTTATTTAAGTGTCAGACTTATACAGTAGTAATGCTAATTGTTTACATTATTTCCAGCATGCTTGACAAGGTTCAGTTCAGTTTCAGTTTATTTCGAACATGCATACGATACAATGTAATGTATTATATATTTCCAGTTGTTTTATTACAGCATGTCCGAAAAGGAGTAGGAAGAGGCAGAGCTTATTTAATCCGACCCCTTTTCATTCCATAGCAATTTTATCCCATTTCCTTGTTCTCTGTAACAGAACAGTGAATAAATAAATAATAAATGAATAATATACCATAGTAAATAAACAAATATTAAATACATAAATAATCTTTATCTAAAAAAAAAACAAAACAGGTAACATTATTAAAAAACATTGCTTTTACACTTGCACAATTCAACGTGTCCGAAAAGGACTGCAAATAAGAGAAAGCTTATTTTATCCTACCACTGGAATGTTTTACTTCTACCGGCTTACTTTTTTTTTAATAGAGAAAATAGGAAAGTGAAACATTAAAGTAACAAATAGAGTTTGTGGAGCGTTAATATCATCCCTGTCAACATTTTAAGATCATTTTACGGAAAAAAGGGATCATTGATATTTGTCTCCTGCAGTAGTATAGAGGATAAAAAAATGATAAAACAAAAAGGACATTTACAGTTAAACTTTCAAACAGGAGGGCGATGGCAAAGAAGTTTTCCTAGGGAAAACATGAAGATTAATAGTTGTGACTTCAAATCTTTATGTAAGCTAATATAATAGGGACATTCTACCAAATAAATGCAATTTGTCTGTCTTTTTTCAACTCTAAATATGATAATATACATATTGAACTACTCAAAATGTGTTTTTGCCCATTTTAGGCTATTTTATTTATTTGTTGTACAAGTTTCATAAGCCATTTGAAAGTAACAGGAATGAGATTTTAGCACAAAGATAACATTTACACTGCAGGCCAAAGTTGCCCAAATCAGATTTTTTTAAATCTGATTTTTTCCAGCTGACTGTTTACACTGCATGTGTAATCTTTATCAGACTCCCAATGTGACCCCAATGTGACCTCAGAGTCACTTACATGTGCAGTTTGATAAAGTGAAAACAAAGGAAGTTGACCAAATTCCCCAAATGAACAAGGATGTCACTACTACTACTACAAAACAATATACAAGTTGCTACCATAGATAAGGTAGCCACACCTTAAAAATGAGAGTTTTTTTAATGTGAAAATAAACTAAAGTAATATAATATATGAATGGGTGTAGACGTGTAATATATTTGGGAGGGTTCTAATCTTTTTGTGGAGGAGGCACAGACATCATCGTGGATCTACGTTAGCTTTATTTTTCATCTCGCTTCCATAAACAAGTTAAGTAATGCAAATAAAGTTAAAGTAAAGTTAAAGTACCAATGATTGTCACACACACACACAGGGCCGGCCCGTGGCATAGGCCGTATAGGCAAATGCTAAGGGCGCCGTCCATCAGGGGGCGCCACGCCAGTGCCACAAATGTTGGAGAGAAAAAAAAAAAAAAAAAAAAAGTTGTTACTATTATTTCTAAATACAAAAAATAATCCCACGTTAATTAAAATGCAAAGTAAAGCCTATTTAATAGAAATATTATTTGTTACAACATTACGCCCCCCCCCCCCCCCGCACGGTGCGCCCCCTCCCTTCCCGTATCATGACTCTTTTTGGACGTCACCACATCAAAAAATCAACACAAGATGTCAAAACGGCCAAAACTGTCAGGTGCCCAGGGAAGAAAAAAGAGAAAAGAAGAGGAGAAACGAGAAAAGACAGAGGTAGCAGGTAGGTAACGTTAGCCTACATGAAATTATTTGTCTGTTACAGAATGTGATAGTAACCTGGCTTTTTAGCATTAAGCTAATGTTACATTATTCGGCAATTGCTAATCAATAAATAGCTAGTTCTGTTTTAACGTCGGGTTAATATTGTGGAGGGGGCTAAATTGTTATGGAAAATAATAATGTAACGTTAGGTAATTACAGTACTCCCACCTTACATTCCTCAGGGACATTTGTATTAGATCTTTTAAGCAGGTGTTTTTTGTTTACATTGTTATTGCCTTCTGGTTAGCTAATGTTTGCCCTGCAGGTAATAGTCACTTTTCCACCCCTTTATATATTAGGTATAGTTGTAAGTAAAAAAAAAATGTGGGGGGGCGCCACCTAAAATCTTGCCTAGGGCGCCAGATTGGTTAGGGCCGGGCCTGCACACACACTAGGTGTGGTGAAATTATTCTCTGCATTTGACCCATCACCTTTGATCATTCCCTGGGAGGTGAGGGGAGCAGTGAGCAGCAGCGGTGGCCACGCCCGGGAATAATTTTTTTTGTGATTTAACCCCCAATTCCAACCCTTAATAACATGTAAGCAAATCCTCCACAGCGTTATTTCCGGTCTTTTTCAACGATTACAATTTCTTCAGAATTCAAATAAAAATGCATATAATGCATATAGCCTATTATTTGCGCACTATTGACCAGTGATGCACCGAAAATTTGTCCGTCAAAACCAGAGTTGTAAAGACGTATCCACTTCCAGTGGCGGGCTGTGTCTTTCCCCGCGTACATGAATGACGTAGTTTGACCTAAGGTAATGAAAAAGTCACATAAAGGTCATATTCAGGTCGAATTTACATTCAACTGAAGTAACATTTGAAAACATCAGATTCCAATCAGATTTGGACTACCTCCTGATGTCGCCTGAATCTGACGTAAAAAGGTCAGATTTGAAACACATTGGAGCGTTTGGGCTGGCAAACAAATCTGATCTGTTTAACTTGAGCAGGGGTGTAAAACGGACGGATCAGGCCCACGAACAGGTTTTATCCAGCCCGCGGGATGAGTTTGCTAAGAGTAAAAATTAGCCAAAATGTTTTAATGAAAGAAACTGCTGTTCTAAATGTGTCTACTAGATGTCCCAATAGCAATTACAAGCAGTAGAAAAATGGATGGATGGATGTATCTTTGTAGGTGTAGCTTCATTTATACATCCATTTTCTACCGCTAGTCCATTTTGGGGTCGCGGGGGGTGCTGGAGCCTATCTCAGCTGCATTCGGGCGGAAGGCGGTGTACACCCTGGACAAGTCGCCACCTCATCCCAGGGCCAACACTAATAGACAGACAATATTCACACTCACATTCACACACTAGGGCCAATTTAGTGTTGCCAATCAACCTATCTCCAGGTGCATGTCTTTGGAGGTGGGAGGAAGCCTGAGTACCCGGAGGGAACCCACGCAGTCACGGGGAGAACATGCAAACTCCACACAGAAAGATCCCGAGCCCGGGATTGAACTCAGGACTACTCAGGACCTTCGTACTGTGAGGCACATGCACTAACCCCTGTTCCACCTAGCTGCCCTATGATGCTACATATGTAAAAAAAAATAAACCACATGATGTTAGTGCACCAGTCGAGAAAAATGAGCAAACTATATAAATAACATCCTGTAATTTGATTTTGATATTATTTTATTATCGAGATAGATTGAAAATTAACACCAATGAGTTGACTGATGAACATTATTGTCAGGCTTGTTCCTGACAGTTTGGTTAAGTTTTGGTTTTTCCTCTGTGTTTATTTCCTGTCAGTACTCTTATTTTGGTTCAGTTTCCTGTTTGTCTCTCTGAGTGCTGTGTCCCCTCAGCTGTGGCTGATTGGCACCTGGCCACACCTGGTGTCAATCAGCCAGCTGCTGTTTAGACCTGCTTTGACCTCCAGTCAGTGCTGGAGTATTGTCGCTAAGATTTGTCGATGTCAGTGTAGCTGTATTCTGTAGCTCAGTGTTTTTCAACCTTTTTTGAGCCAAGGCACATTTTTTCCGTTGAAAAAATGCGGAGGCACACCACCAGCAGAAATCATTAAAAAACGAAACTCAGTTGACAGTAAAAAGTTGTTGTCACAATTGTTAGATATGAATTTAAACCTTAACCAACCATGCATCAATATAGCTCTTGTCTCATGACCTGTCACATCACACCATGACTTATTTTGAGTTTTTTGGTGTTTTCCTGTGTGTAGTGTTTTAGTTCTTGTCTTGCGCTCCTATTTTGGTGTTTTTTTTTTCTCTTTTTTTTGGTGTTTTCCTGTACCAGTTTCATGTCTTCCTTTGAGCGATATTTCCCACATCTACTTTGTTTTAGCAATCAAGAATATTTCAGTTGTTTTTATCATTCTTTGTGGGGACATTGTTGATAGTCATGTCATGTTCGGAATGTACATTGTGGACGCGGTCTTTGCTCCACAGTAAGTCTTTGCTGTCGTCCAGCATTCTGTTTTTGTTTATTTAATAGCCAGTTCAGTTTTAGTTTCGTTCTGCATAGCCTTCCCTAAGCTTCAATGCCTTTTCTTAGGGGCACTCACCTTTTGTTTATTTTTGGTTTATGCATTAGACACCTTTTTACCTGCACACTGCCTCCCACTGTTTCCGACATCTACAAAGCAATTAGCTGCCTGCTGCCACCTATAGATATGAAAGAGTATGACATAGTCACTCTGCCGAGCTGGAGACAGCACCGACACTCAACAACAACACATAATTTGCAGACTGTAATTACTGGTTTGCAAAAAATAATTTTAACCCAAATAGGTGAAACTAGATAATCTCCCACGGCACACCAGACTGTATCTCACGGCACACTAGTGTGCCGCGGCACAGTGGTTAAGAAACACTGCTGTAGCTGTTTGTAGCTTGCTGTCTTTTTGTTCCTCGTCTTCTAGTTCCTGATTTCCTGACATCCTGTTTCCTGTCTCCTGGTTCCTGGTTTGTGTTTTCTTTATTTCATGAACATTAAATCATGTTTTCCTGCACAAAGCCTGCCTTCTCTGCATCTTGGGGTTCGTCACCCACACATCGTGACAATTATCACATATTGTATTCAGAAAATATAAATAACAACAAATATAGATAGAATACTATTAACCGCAACATGTAAGTGTAAAAAAACAACAACAACTTTAGGATTTGTCTATTTTCAGAATGTGCTTGTTCTATTTGTAAACAAAGAAAACAATCTGAAATTGTCTTTATTTTTAAGTTATCGTGCCGTGATTTTACCAGTATGGCCCACTTGGGAGTAGAGTTTTCTCCATGCGGCCCCCGATCTAAAATTTAGTTTGACACCCCTGATTTAAAACATTATACCTCATGGTATAGTCAAATTGTATCTGCAAATTACAGATCATTTTATTTTTCACTTATACATGTTTTTTTCTTGGGGATGCAAATGGCACCGATTTGGTGAAATAAACAAATCAATTTTTATTTTCCATGTTTTTAGTCGGATGTGGGCTTGGATAAAAGAAATAACAACAATCAACGGAGATCAAGAATAGAATGGAGAAAGCGAGAACAAAGTTAACCCAGTGGCTTGAGGCAAAAAGAAAACATAAAAAGATAAACATGTGGACTTTCTGTGCACTGTTACTGCGGTGTTAAACATGCAAACACATCTCATTATTTTACTGGCAATCTTCCGGAGGTCGTTAGGGTTTCATAGACGGTTTTACTTGACATTTACATATATTCATTTGGAGCAGGTCTCGTTGCAAGCACAGTTTAAAGCATAGTGCAAGATGAGCCACGATGCATAAAAAATAAAAGACCTCACGTTGCACATGGAGGTTAGCAGCACACACACCTTTTTTCCTTCTGGGAGTCAGAGACATAAGCACAGTGAAGAATGATGATGTTTTGTTTTTTAAAACAGAGACATGTGCTGATTAAATGACCAATAATACAATAATGTACAAATCCCATTTCCATATGAGTTGGGAAATTGTGTTAGATGTAAATATAAACGGAATACAATGATTTGCAAATCATTGTCAACCCATATTCAGTTGAATATGCTACAAAGACAACATATTTGATGTTCAAACTGATAAACATTTTTTTTTTTTGTGCAAATAATCATTAACTTTAGAATTTGATGCCAGCAACACGTGACAAAGAAGTTGGGAAAGGTGGCAATAAATACTGATAAAGTTGAGGAATGCTCATCAAACACTTATTTGGAACATCCCACAGGTGTGCAGGCTAATTGGGAACAGGTGGGTGTCATGATTGGGTATAAAAGTAGATTCCATGAAATGCTCAGTCATTCACAAACAAGGATGGGGCGAGGGTCACCACTTTGTCAACAAATGCGTGAGCAAATTGTTGAACAGTTTAAGAAAAACCTTTCTCAACCAGCTATTGCAAGGAATTTAGGGATTTCACCATCTACGGTCCGTAATATCATCAAAGGGTTCCGAGAATCTGGAGAAATCACTGCACATAAGCAGCTAAGCCCGTGACCTTCGATCCCTCAGGCTGTACTGCATCAACAAGCGACATCAGTGTGTAAAGGATATCACTACATGGGCTCAGAAACACTTCAGAAACCCACTGTCAGTAACTACAGTTGGTCGCTACATCTGTAAGTGCAAGTTAAAACTCTCATATGCAAGGCGAAAACCGTTTATCAACAACACCCAGAAACGCCGTCGGCTTCGCTGGGCCTGAGCTCATCTAAGATGGACTGATACAAAGTGGAAAAGTGTTCTGTGGTCTGACGAGTCCACATTTCAAATTGTTTTTAGAAACTGTGAACGTTGTGTCCTCCGGACCAAAGAAGAAAAGAACCATCCGGATTGTTATAGGCGCAAAGTTGAAAAGCCAGCATCGGTGATGGTATGGGGGTGTATTAGTGCCCATGACATGGGTAACTTACACATCTGTGAAGGCGACATTATTGCTGAAAGGTACATACAGGTTTTGGAGCAACATATGTTGCCATCCAAGCAACGTTACCATGGACGCCCCTGCTTATTTCAGCAAGACAATGCCAAGCCACGTGTTACATCAACATGGCTTCATAGTAAAAGAGTGCAGGTACTAGACTGGCCTGCCTGTAGTCCAGCCCTGTCTCCCATTGAAAATATGTGGCGCATAAAGCCTAAAATACCACAACAGAGATCCCCGGACTGTTGAAGCTGTACATCAAGCAAGAATGGGAAATAATTCCACCTGAGAAGCTTAAAAAATGTGTCTCCTCAGTTCCCAAACGTTTACTGAGTGTTGTTAAAAGAAAAGGTGATGTAACAGTGGTGAACATGCCTTTTCCCAACTACTTTGGCACGTGTTGCAGCCATGAAATTCTAAGTTAATTATTATTTGCAAAAAAAAAAATAAAGTTTATGAGTTTGAACATCAAATATCTTGTCTTTGTAGTGCATTCAATTGAATATGGGTTGAAAAGGATTTGCAAATCATTGTATTCCGTTTATATTTACATCTAACACAATTTCCCAACTCATATGAAAACGGGGTTTGTAATATTAAGTCTAATTTGTCGAAATACAAACAAATATTTGTCTTTTGTTGTCAATATTTTGCTTTCTTTTAGGTTTGCTGAATAATAATTTTACGAAAAAAAAGTATTATTTGTACAACAATAAAGTAAGATGGTGGTTATAAACCTGCGTCATGAAGCGTCCCAAAAATACAAAATATACTCACAATTTTTTATTACTACCTTTGTCCAACTATATATTTTTTTTCTTATGATGTTTTTTCCTGCAATTTTTTTTCCACTAGCACTTGTGCGGCTATACTAAAAAAAAAAAAAAAAAAAAAAAAAAAATGTATCTACTGGTACAATGTTGTTCTAAAACTCAACATTCACTGCTGACATTGACATTTTTTGGCAAACTGTTTATTTTTTACCAGGCACTTTCTGTGATGTAGTAACTGACCTATGATGTACTAAAATATAAACCATGCAGTGCTTCAAGCATTTTTGCAAGTCATATTTTCAAGTCCTGTGCATTATTTTGCTTATTCCAAATGAAATAGCTCAGATTTTAGTCGACAAAAAAAAAGTGCTATGACCTAAGGTTGATTTGAGTTTATATTTAAAAACACCCCCTTGTCATTTAGATCAGTTATTCTCAAACTGTGGGGCTCCATTTTAGTGGTATGTCAAAGAATCACTTGAATAAAGTAAAGTGTTTTATTTTCCTATATTTAAAAAGTGTTACTGTTCAAACTGTGTGATGTTACAGTGGCCAAAAATATAGTTGAATGAAACCTCTGCCTTGTTTTTAATGAACACTTAGGCCTACTACGTATTTTAATGTTGGTTATTATAGTGGTATTTGGAGAGCCATGTTTTTTCTGAGGTGGTACTTGGTGAAAAAAGTTTGAGGACCGCTGTTCTAGATAAGATGTAATGTGTGTGCTTTGGTGTAAATATTGCTGCACTGTCACATTCATAAGCCACTTTCCGCATGTGGCTGCAATAGGTTGGTTTGTGGAGGCGTTCCCTTTAGATTGCAAATGAAAATATTACAAATAACAACAGAAGAAATTAACAAATTAAAAAGATGGTTTGACAAAAACAGACTATCTTTGAATCTCAGTAAAACTAAAATAATGCTATTTGGTAAGAATAGTAGGGAAAGTCAAACAAAAATACAAATAGACGTAGTAGACATTGAAAGGGTAAAATATATATATATATATATATATATATATATATATATATATATATATATATATAGTTATTTATATATATATATATATATATATATATATATATATATATATATATATATATATATATATATATAACTATATATATATATATATATATATATATATATATAACTATATGTATATATATATATGTATATATATATAGTTATAGTTATATATATATGGAATTAAATTATGGAATAGATTAACCAAATAATTCAAACAAGGCACTAATATGATTCAGTTTAAGAGACTGTTCAAATTACAAGTGTTCACAAAGTACACAGAACAAGAATTATGATGAACATCTTGAACCCTTTGTTCTTCTTTTTTTATTGAGACAAATATTATTTATGTATTTAATATTTGCTTGCTTACTATGGTATATCATTTATTTGTTCACTGTTCCGTTACAGAGAACAAGGACATTGGATAAAATTGCTATGGTATAAAAAGGGCTTAGATTAAATAAACTCTGCTTCTTCCTACTCCTTTTTGGACGTGCTGTAATGAAACAACTGGAATTGTGTGATGCATTACATTGTATCGTATACATGTTTGAACTGAACTGAACCCTCCATGTGCCCAAATAAAAACGTTGTGACATCATCCACTGTTATAAAAAGACTAGAAAACAGTGTTTAGAGGCATCTAAAACTGCCTTTAAATAAACTCTGCTTCTTCCTACTCCTTTTTGGACGTGCTGTAATGAAACAACTGGAATTGTGTGATGCATTACATTGTATCGTATACATGTTTGAACTGAACTGAACCCTCCATGTGCCCAAATAAAAACGTTGTGACATCATCCACTGTTATAAAAAGACTAGAAAACAGTGTTTAGAGGCATCTAAAACTGCCTGCAGGATCACTCCCAAATGCGTCATTTGATGCTTTGATATTGTTTAACACAAGTATGCAACATTGTAACAACATTCCTAAGTCAGTAAAGAGGAAAGTCATCATCGGCCCCTATTACTTAAGATACACAAATCAGTTTCAAGGAAATAAAGAAAAAATGTGAGTCAAATATACACATGACAGTTTGATATCAGATATTTTATATTGCTTCGTTTTCAGTTCCTGTTTACAGCCATAACCCTGCATGACTTAACTTTATACATCCTATTTCTTCCTTTTGGCTTGTGTAATATACACACTGCAAAAGTGTGCAGTGCTTTGTTGTCGTTCTTAATAAGCTGAGGTTGACTTCTAAATTATTTTTAAGTCACGCCAGAAGTTTGTGTTACATTTCCTACTGGCAGAGCCTCTGAAAGCATTATTCAGTTCTCGCTCTGGTCTTCTATGTGTTTGTTCAGAAAATCATTCATGAAAGCATTAGGAAGGATGTAACAACAGGCTTGAAGCCAACTTAAGTCCTGTTTTTTTTATTTTTTTTTTATGGAATGTTCATGATCCTTGGAGATTGTTCAGAAGGCAACATATCTAAATGTGCGTACGTTGGAGATGAAAAATAGACGTTGACTCACAGTATTGAGCTGTCAAGCCGTCAGTTGTAGCATATTACTGTTGTTGATGATGCATCCAAGGGGGGACTTTGCCATGCACGCTTGACAGGAACTTAAACAATCGTTCAGTATGGAGTCAAATGTACGGTGACAGCTCGTGATGGAGAGAACAGGGAGCCTAATTGAGGGAATGGAACTGGATGGGAAACTGGGGAGATTTATCTGGAAGGTGCCATGCAGGCTTCTGACAGGAAAAGCCGTAATGGCCGCACATGAAATATGACGTGTAATCACACTTGTACAATGACTGGTGTTTGCTTTACAGTATTGGCAGGAAAAAGTCAAAAGTAGCCATGTAAGCGAATGAAAAGTACAGCAACAGTTCCCAATTTTCTGACAACTGCCATTTGCTCATGTGAGTGATGTGACAAATCCTGCTTCGGGGAAAAGCAGAAGCTGGCGGCTAAAATATAAATAAATGAACAAACTATAATTGTCCTGAATGTGCAGTGAGTGTATTGTGCAGAAGGCACACCAAAAATATGAAGGCATACAAATATGAAGACAAAATAATCATAAATACACAACATTATACAACAGTGGAACCTCCGAAGTTAGACACGCAATTTTAAGACGCTGATAGACCTTCAAGTTGTTCTAATCACAAACAAACCCTGAAATTCACAGTTGAAAGATACTAATATAAATCGTTTTTTGTCAATAATCCACCGAAAAACCGAAACCCGAGCATTTTTTTCCCCATAAGAAATAATGTAATTACAGACACCACAAAAAACACAGAAAAAAAATATAAACACAACCATTTTGTTTTTGGTCCATTCATGAGCTGAACTGAAATATAGTATCCATCCATCCATCCATTTTCTACCGCTTATTCCCTTTGGGGTCGCGGGGGGCGCTGGAGCCTATCTCAGCTACAATCGGGCAGAAGGCGGGGTACACCCTGGACAAGTTGCCACCTCATCGCAGGGCCAACGCAGATAGACAGACAACATTCACACTCTCATTCACACACTAGGGCCAATTTAGTGTTGCCAATCAACCTAT